>NC_065880.2:2251537-2516537 GCF_932274485.2 Patella vulgata
AGCGCTGACCATAAGAGACTAGTTGAACAGTTTTGGGCTTTAAAAGTGGTTTGTCTGATGTACGTAATGTTCGGTCGGGTATATGAAGTTTTAAAAGATCTGCGAGGTAAAATCAATTCGATATTTAACAGGTAACCAGGGTAAATTATATAAAACAGGAGTTATGTGATCGCATTTCTTAGATAAAGTAACAATCCTAGCTGCAGTATTCTGTACATTTTGTAATTTATCTATAAGCTTTAAAGGTAAACCAACTAAAAGAGAATTAAAGTTATCTAATCGAAAAGTGACCAGAGAATTAACTAGTGACATAGTGGCCTCTACCGTTACAGATTTACGTATTTCACCTATATTTCTGATATTAAAATAGCACAATTTACCAATATTATTTACCTGAGTTCCCATTAGCATAAAACTATCAAAGATTGTCCCAATATTACGAGCAGAATAAGATGAAAATATATCACCGCTACCAATTACAGCAGGGGGGTTATCATGTGAAAATTTACTTAATTGATGCCTTAAGCCTAATAACAAATATTCGGTTTGGTCATCATTCAATTTTAGAAAGCGCTTTGATAAATTGAAAGAAGATGGACAATTAAGTGTAAATGAAATATATAATTGAGTATCATCAGCATACAAATGGAAGCTGAGACCATAATGGTGAGATATACAGCGTAAATCAAATCGGACCAAGAACAGAACCTTAAGGAACTCCCGATGACAAACAGATTCCGACGACGATTTACAATACACTGTTTTCTACCCACAAGATAGCTTTCTAAAAGACTTAATGCAGAGCCACAAATACCGAATTTAAATTGAAGTTTACGTAAAAGAATATAAGGGACCCGCCGTGTCGAAAGCAGCAGATAAATCTAATAAAATGTACATTTTCTATCATCGATTTTCGTTACGAAGCACTTTGAAATGGTTCATACAGTTATCATCTAGATGGGCCTTTATCTGAGAAGCAATACATTTCTCCAATATTTTAGACATAAAACTTATTAATGTTTCATAAAATCATCTAGAGCAAGTGAATCTTTATTTCCCGGCCTTGCTAAATAACATCTAGAGCCGGTAAATCTTTAGTGTAACATAACTATTGCCAAAAATAACTAAATAACATTGGGGGAGGGGGTGGTCTCGGTGGAAGGCTTTCTGTGAGCTCTGTATGTCAACAAACAAAAATAAGCCGACAAGATAACTACCTTATAGGGTCTCAACTATTCTAATTTAATTTAATTAGTAATATGATTTAACTATCTTATTTCACTTCAGTTTAATGATTAATATGATTTAACTATCGTATATTCAATTGATACCTATATTCAAATATAGGTATCAATTGATTAGTTTAAAATCATTCAAATTACGAAAAATATCAAATGTAACAAGATAACACACAAATGGTGTTTAATGGCACAACAGTATACTTTTTGTAATTTTCAATTGTTTTATTTCAGTCCGAAATCGAAATTAGATTTCAGTGCAATGTAAAGAATTTCTTTTTCAATGCATTGACATGAAACTTGGTAGAATAACAGGTTGTGTACTCCTAATTAAATTCACAATCATTCAGATGAAATATAAGACTCCTTTTTTGCAGAAGAAGTGGGTATCAATGAAGAGGGTGGGACTTGAATTTGACGATTGTTTGTTATTTACCCTTTTAATAGTCCGGTCGCCAAACCCAATATTTCAAGTGAACCTGGAAATTGTATACAATTTTTTTTTTATGATTGATTTTAGTAGCCTAGGGTGTCCTCTTTCAGAATCTGTCGGGTTAACCTCGGTCACCATGGGGCGTTTTGAGAAATTCCAGATGGCGCCCAAGACGGCCGTTATTTCAAATAATCCCGTAATATTTAGTCTAGGATGATATTGAGTCTAACGGTACGTTTGTGGGGTCAAGACATACACTGAAATCGTTCATTATGCTGTGGGCTGATTAGATGAACCTAGTTGAAACGTCGCTCAGTAATAAGCAGTAATTGTATTCCATAGAATCCTGACCTGTATAAACTATATATAATATAATAAATATAGTACAAAACTAGTATTAATTGACGTCAACGTGTACACAGCATCAGACACAGAAACCACATCATATCAATGTAAATTAGTTAAAACAGTTATATTTAATTCATATGGGACCGTGAAAACTTTAACTTAATCACGCACAAAAATTATGCGCCCCCCCCCCCCTATTTTAACCCGAGAAAAACGCTGTGCGCTTGAGTAATCCTTAATATGCCAGAGCTTAACAAAATAGCTTAAATTAATAAAACAAGTCAATTAATTCGTACCTGATGAAATATGATATCATATTACAAATTAACCAAAAGGTATATGTAAGTAACAAACTAGTTAATTAATTAGATATAAGGTAGAACAGTAATTAATTCTAAATTAAACAATGAATACTCCAACTTCGAGCAGGCACGTCACATTGTTGTTACATAAGAGATTGTACATCCGCTTCCACAGAAGTGATATCAGAGACAATGCCATCACCCCTCTCTCTCTCTCTCTCTCTCTCTCTCTCTCTCTCTCTGTGACTAGATTCCTCATTCGTGACAGGTGTTTTCTGATTCTGGGGATATAGATCGATTTTCGGTGGGTATTGCTGGGTATTCCGGTGATGAGGAAGATGCAGATTCCCCCCCCCCTTCGTCTTTTGTTTGATGGTGTTAGGCACGGGGGGGGGGGGCATATTTACTGGTTTACTTTTTGGGGCTGGTTTGACTGTAGGTCTAACTGGCGGAACTTGCTTTTAGTATAACTGTTGGTTTTGGGGTGGACTCCTTTTCAGGACCTCGTAAAGTGGACGCTCTCCGAGAGTGACCAAACTTCTCACATCTAAAGCATTGAAAAGGTTGGCCTGGCGTTATTACTGTTGCTCTCGCATCTACGTTATCTGCCTTTTTATCAATTTGGGGTAGCTCTTTAAGTTTTGTCTACTTCTCTAATTCCTCTGTATACATTAGGTCCCGGCACTTGGCGGTCTTTGTAGGTTCTTAGGTAACCGATGTCGGACATAAATGATTCGAAATATTTGTCTGAGTAGGATACCAGAAAGTCTCGATGTAGGTGTGTTTTTCATCGTGTCCTTGGTTTTCAGATGAACATGCCACTCCTCCTCTTGGTAGTAGATTGTGAGTATCTCTTTCCAGCCCACGGGCAGATAGTCAGACACCACAGGATTCCCCTGTCGGTAGTACGATTATCGGTTAGTTTCTTCCGATGTAATGACTGGGTCCATGGTGACTGTATAACTTGTAAACTGGATCATTTGAGCAGCAGATGTTAACACGTCGAACGCTATTTAACAACTTCTGGTGTTGATCAGTATGAAGTGTCGCGGTATGAGACACAGTTCTGGCCTCTTACCCGTTCATTTTCACTGAAACTCATTATTAGTATTTTACACTGACTATTATTATTAAGATTATTATTATTCCTTTTCTGGTCTTAGTCGGTAATAAAAATTGAATACCGAAAACTTAGTCAAATTTGTTTCCATAGAGAGAGAGAGAGAGAGAGAGAGAGAGAGAGGGAGAGTGGGGAGAGGGAAAGAGTCAGTTTCAATAACTTTCCCTTACTTCCTTCGGTGCGGGATAATAATTACGATACAAATTAAAAATAAACAATTAGTTCCTAATTTCAGAAATAATCAGTGTTCGATACTTTCAATTTAATATGTAGTCAAACGATATATTAATTAGGTCATTGCGGTATTTTTAATGTCATTTCTTTTTTTAAATTCGGAAATGAAATCGGGATGGACGGATCCCGTTTCAATATTCAACCCTAAGTTCGTCCGGAGCGGGATAAAGATTAAATACAAAATTAGTTTCTAATTTCAAGGGTAATCATTATTCGATACTTTCGATTTAACTTGTAGTCAAACTATATATAGGATTATTGCGGTATTTTTAATGTTAAAAACAAAAAAAATATAAATAAAATTTACATATTGTAATTAATTGATTTATTAACATAATTGTCTACCCTTACACTTGAGTGAACATAAAAATAAATTCGTCCAGATCGAAAACATATAAACATAGTTGAATGTCTTGACTGAGTTCAATGATTAATATTTCCTTTGGGACAAGATCACTTTAATTCCAACTGATGGAGAGGGATTCAACTTTGTGTATAGTTTCACTAGCAGGTACTTTAAACCCTTGACTAAGTTTGATCGTGAACATTTTGTGCTTAGACTAAGTATAGATAGATGTGCAGTTAATTAATAGGCAGAAGATATTCGCCATTTGAATGGCAAAGAGTTATTTGCCATTCATTTTCTTTATTTGCCATTCATTTTCGTTATTCGCCATTCTTTTTTAAAATCGATATTTCTGATTGGCCCAGACAAGGCTTGCAAAGCATTGTGGTTCCGTGGCCGCATCGAGGCTCAAGCAGACGATAGAAATTAGATTTGGGCAATGTTATGGGGTATCTACAAGACTTCTAGCACTTTAATATACACGTAGGTATAGGGAGAGACTCATCACCCCAGTCACAATTTCATTGTCTGAAGATCTAACTATGTTCCGCGCGTTTTTTTTATTAAAAAATGTTCTTGTTTTGTTTCGACGTCGAGATCCATCATGATTAAAGTTTTTGTCAAAATGTTTCCTATAAATTTCATCTATGTTTTCCTACGGTTCCCATGTTTTTGATCGATCACTCCATCGAATCTGATATTGTAATATACCATTATATTTTCGTCGTCGTAAGATCTTGTCAAAGTTATATGTAACATCCTTAACGGGTATTGTTTCGTCACACACATCTGGTGCCACTATGTCGGTGTCGTTAGAAGTGACGACAGTCTTGTTGGTATAATATGACAGGTCCGCATTGGTATTAACGTTTTTTGGTATTTCCACGTCACTAGGTGGCGTATTTTGGTTGGTTGGGGTATCATCCGTTTTGTTGACTTGACCTTGAGACGTATCGCGATAAGGTTGTGTATTACCGAGGGCACTGTCTTGTCTAAGATTATATCTCTTAAGTCGATTATGATTGACTAATGATGACAACTTTTTAAATTTCTGTGGGTCTGTCAATTGATAAGTGTGATTAGGTCCAATACCTGTTATCTCGTAAGGTCCCTGGTGTTTAATAGTAAGTTTGGAAGCTTTACCTATTGGTACGGCAGGATTATAGAGTAGTACCATATCACCAACTAAGAAATCGGCATCCTTTGCAGTTTTATCATACCTGGCTTTCGATGATTCCTGACTTTTTGTCATATTGGCTTTGGCTATTTCGCTCGTAATTTTTAAGTTTTTCAATAAATCATTCACATAGATCTTCAGGTCTTTATTTAGAGACTCTTTCGGTGTGATGGTGATATCGTAAGGTCGGGTCATCTCTCGTCCAAAGAGTAGATAATGGGGAGAATATCCAGAAGACTGACAAGGAGAAGCTCGTATAGCCATAAGAACATATGGAATAAAGGTATCCCAATTATCCTGTTCCTTATTAATGTATGCTCTTAAAATCTGCGCAATATCTTTATTCTTACGCTCCACGGTGCCATTGGTTTGGGGGTGGTAAGCGGAGGTAAAATTGTGCTTGACATCGAATATCTGACATATAGCATCAACAAGTTTGGATGTAAATTGCCTGCCTCTGTCAGTGACGAGTTTCGCTGGCGCACCATACCTTGTGAAAACTTCTTTAACCAATAAGTTTGCGACTTCCGCAGCATCCTGGGTCTTCATAGGAAAGCCTTCCGTCCAGCGAGTAAAAGCGTCCACCGCCAATAAAACATATTTGTTTCCATTTTGGGTTTGTGGTAGTGCTCCTAATATATCAACATGGATTCGTTGAAAGGTTCCTTCTATGGGTAAAGGGACCATTGGCGCGACTTTTGTCTTGTGAATCTTGCATCGCTGACAAATGTCACAAGATTTTATGTAATCCTCTATTTGTTGATACATACTAGGCCAATAATACTTCTGCATTAGAGCTTGACGAGTAGAATCTCTTCCTAAGTGGCAACCTCCTAACTTAGAATCATGGTAGGCATATAGTAGATTTTGTCGATCAGGGGTTGGTACAGCTAATTGAGTAAGAGACCTTGGTCGATTAACCTTTGCCCCTCGGTGTTTTGGATGGTGAATATGGTATAAAATGCCGTTCACGGTATCATATTCTTGGGATCTCCCTATCAGACCATTTAGTTTGGCACCAGTGTAACTCTCAGGTATAACTTTGTTTTCTTTATACGCTATGATGTCCCCGAAATCCGGACATTGTCGTTGTCTTTCGCCTAATTCCGGAGTTTCTAAAGGATCTTCTACTTGAACTGTTGCTACAAATGGCATTTTGTCCGAATAAGAAAATCCAACTTCGAGATACTCACGGGACTGTGCAGACTCGTCTTCATTTTCTTCAAGCGATACAGAAGTGGCAAAACATGCTAAATCGTCGTCGAGATCAGTAGGCTTAGGTTGTTGTTGTTGATACTGTCTTCTAGATAAGGCATCCACATTTAAATTACTGGAACCAGGGCGATAGTGGATTTCATAATCATACTTCTGTAGAAACATTGCCCATCTTGCAAGACGTCCAGTTCCGGTGTGTTTACATGATTGGAGGTATACTAATGCTTTGTGGTCGGTATATACTTTGAATTTACTAGTAGCCAAATATATGTGGAAAGTTTTAATACCTTCAATCACTCCAAGACATTCCTGTTCTGTCACAGACCATTTTCTTTCATTGGGATGCAGAGATCTTCCTCCATAAGCATTGGGCCGATCCCGATTCTGGTCATCAAGTTGAGACAAAATATAACCAACAGCTTCTCCACTGGCATCACTTGATAAGATAAAAGGTTTACTAAAGTCTGGATAAGCAAGAATGGGTGCCGTGGTTAATGTTGTCTTAAGGTGATCAAAGGCTCCCTGACAATCATCTGACCAACTAAATTTAGCATCTTTTCGAAGAAGTTTGGTAAGTGGTGACACAATCTTGGAGTAGTTTTTGAAAAATTTCCTATAGTAATTTGTTAATCCAAGAAATTGGCGGATCTTTTGTTGGGAAGAAGGTATCGGAAACGTTTGAACTGCTTCCACTTTAGACTGGTCTACTTCAATGCCATCTTTAGAAAATATATGTCCTAAATAGTTTACCTTCTTAGCAGCGAACTTACATTTTGTTGGTTTAAGAGTTAACCCAGCTTCCCTTAATTTAATAAAAACCTCGCTTAGATGGCGTATATGTTCGTCGAAATCTCTGGAATAAATAATTATATCGTCTATATAAACAAGGACATACTTCCAGCTCATCTGTCGGAGGGCAGCCGCCATAGTGGATTGATAAGCCATTGGGGCGTTTTTCAAGCCGAATGGAAGTCTGTTGAATTGGAAAATTCCATCTTGGGTGATGAAAGCAGATTTATGTTTAGTTTCGGGATCCAGTGGAATCTGCCAAAATCCACTAGCACAATCCAAGACCGAGAACATCTTAGCTTGGGCTTGGCCAACAGAATCAATAACGTCCTCAAAACTTGGCAGTGGATAGTAGATTGGTTGGGTAATGGCGTTCAACTTACGATAATCGATTGCAAATCTATAAGTTCCATCTTTCTTCTTTACCATTACAACCGGTGATCGCCAATCAGAGTTACTTGGTTCTATTATCTTAGCATCCACCATTTCATTAATTAATTTAGTACACTCCTGTCTAATTGGAACAGACTGTCTATAAAACGGCATTCTGACGGGTGGCGCGTCGCCTGTTTCAATACGGTGGTGATGAAGATGAGTCTTGCCTAATTCTGTATAATCTTTAGCAAATATATCTCTATTATTCTGAAGAAATATTTGTAACTTTTCCTTTTCCTCGGGTAAAAGGTCGGATTCGGTTAAGTTAAACGAAATATCAGATGTATTATGGGTATCAGTAGCCGGTGCACACATGTTAACTACTTGTTTGTTTGTTTTGGGATTATCTGATAATGTGTAAATAAAATTTTGCTCAATGGCGCATGCCGTACCAAGTAAGTAGCTCTTAGGTAGAAATATTTCCTTATCAGATGTATTAATTACCAACATACGAGATTTCCTATCTTTTAATTTTACTATACATTTAGATCCCACTACGTCACAGGCTTTGCGTAAAATAGGCTCTATAAGATAAACACCATTACTATTGACACGTGATAAACTAATTGGAATGTCGCATTCATGATTAGGTAATATTCTACACGCCTTCTTGGATCTTGCAAACCCACAATTATAATCTATAAGGGACACCTGTACCAAGCCATCTTTGAAAAAGACCCGTTTAGTTGAAAAATCTAAGTTACCTCCATTTTTTTCAATAAAATCTAATCCTAATATTACGGCCTGATGTAAATGTTGGAATACGTGAAATTTATGCTCAAATACAACATTACTTATTCTAACTGGAAGATTAATTGTACCAAGAACAGGATGAGTCTCACCTCCTACACCGACGATATTTAAGAATTCTTTAGCAAGTAAGTCAGCCTTTGAAAAAACACACTTTTCAAGAAATTTAAAGGTAATACATGATATCATAGCCCCCGTGTCCAAAAGAGATTTAGTTTTAGTGCCACAAATACCTACTAAAATTGTATTCTTTTCAATGGGAGCAATTAATTGTACAATGTTATTAGAATTAAGAGTATGCCTGACCTTTGTATGAAAAGAATCAGGCGCAATATCTCATTGTCGAGAGAATTGGTGATTTTGATTAGACATGCATAATTTTGTATGGTGACCTTTGCGGTGACAATTTTGACAAGTAAAATTAAAGTAAGGACAAGAATTTTTAGGAAAACATATTTCCATCTTACCGCAGCCATAACAAGATCCATATAGACCGGATGCCTGTTGTCTTTGCTGTAGTTGGTTGGGTTGTTGACGTCCACCAGTATAAGAATATTGACGTTGATTGTATCCACCATTATTATATTGCAATCCTTTATTGTATTGGTTGTGTGAAGCGCCGGATTGTTTGAACACACTACTGGGTTGATGTCTGTAATCTGCGCCACGGTGATAGTGATTAGATGAGTTTCGTTGAAAATTAGTAGATGCACTGTGTAAGTGTTGGTAGTTGTTGGGTATTCTTTCTTGATAACGAAGGGGTTCATTGTTTGGTCCATATGCGTTTGTTTCGCTGAACCACTGTTCTGCATATTCCTGGTTCCGGGGAAGCACTGGTGAGGGCATAGTTGAAGAAGCAGCCCCGTTTTGTTTCTCGTTGCTGTTATTATGCTGTTTTAGGGCCGCTACCAGCATATTCTGTAAATCCTGTGTGTCAACCATTCGGACACTTGGCGTCAAACACATTTGTTGTTCGGTGGTTTTTGCACACATCCGTAAATTCAATAAAGTTTTTGGATCTTTATTCCGTACCCACGGTTGAATAGCGGGATTAAGTCCTTTATATACGTAAGAAATTAGAATATTTTCTTGTATTTATGTCCCACAATATTTGTCTGAATTCTATCAATATAGTCGTCCACGGATTCATTTAACATCAAGAAGTGATGTATCAAACACTTTTGACCCTGTAAATCTCTCGGTAAGTGAAAGTAAATATGGTTCGACCGAATCGGCATTAAAGTCGACATCAAGTGTGTCGAAATGTAGTTTTGGCTTGTCCTCTAGTAAATTTACTAGTGCGAAGAGCTGTTCTTTAATACACAGATTTTTCATTTGGCAATATGCACGAAATCGCTTGAGCCAGACCTCAAAATTTTGTCCATTTTTTCCGGTGAATTTTTCGGAAAATTCAAGTTTACGACTGACATGCGTCACCTGTTGTTGAGCGTCAGCCTCAGCCATGTTGTTTGTATTGTTTAAAATGATTTCACTGTGCTGTTTCGTCCTCTGGAATCTCGTCAATCTCGTTTATTGTTATGGCACCTTTGCTGCTTCGTAACTCGTAGGGAAAGATTGTTGGTGTCAGATGAGGTTTTTCTTGTACTTTTAGTAGAGGTACCATTCATGATCTTGACATCGTCCACCAACTGAGAACGTGGGTCCGTTTGCTAAATAATTAGTTAATTTACTTTAGGTAATTTGGGGTGTAGCTCAGTAGTTAGCGGATCTTTCACGTTCTCACAGTATATTCTGGATATTCTGGGGGATCTAAAAATAATATAAAGTTCCAAATAAATTATATACTCTGATGAAGGTTTAAACGTTTATCGAAGACTGGTGCAGTAAGAATACTGACCGTATGTCTTCTATCGTATATAAAGCAAACCTTATCATCAATTCAGAAGTTTACTTGGAACGAAATTAATCATGTTAAGGGCATTATAGATAGATGTACACTGAAAAAAAACTTGTGTTGGATCTCAACACAAGTACTTGTGTGAAAATTATTCTACACAAGTTATGTGTTGTTTTGCATTGCATTAACACAAACTTGTGTTCTTTTTAATGCATTAACACAAATCTTGTGTTTTTTCCATATAATTAACACAAGTAATGTGTACCGTCAACAAATACTTTTTTTTTAAAATTTGAACTCCATACAAAGTTTTAATCCGGGGGTCCACAAGTAAGAGAAAGGTATTTTTTACTCAGACAATATAGCCAGACAGACTTGAATGCTAATTGGTGTTAAGATGTCTGTAGTTAAAATAAAGTTGGGCCCAATAAACTGGTAGATCAAAGGCCTGTTGAGCGCTCATGCCCGGTGTGATTTTAACAATTGACTCCAAATGCGTTGACAAGAAAATAAGTAAAACTGTTATTGAATGTGATTGGTTGATAAAATCAACGTACTATAGGCTACATTTTGTCTGCGATATCATCTCGGTGGAAGCGGACATTAAATGAAGTGATTTCACACAATTAATTTAACATTTAACAACGTGCTGAAATGATTTTGGAGCAGTGATATGTTTGACAAATGTAAGCTAATGGTCACATAGAATACAAAACCGCAGGTTTGTGAATATTTATATAAAAAAAATAATACCATGTATGTAATTTAGCATCGATATTGTTTCTCTGTATAATATTAGTATTTCGTTTCCTTAACAAAAACTCCAACAATTTAAACCGGAAGTTCATGTTTATAATATGGCGCGGTCAGGAAAAGAATTTCGGCATGTTATTATCAAATCTGTTCAATTTTTCTGAAATCATGCTTAATTAACATTAGTTGTTCGGCGCTACGATGTTGTTCAAATACTCACATTACAGAATCACATATGGAATGCAGGTGATGCTTGGGATCATCATGGGGGTCCAACCCAAGATTTGCACGACTCTGACTTTGAATGTTACTGTCATTGTGGCATTGAATTCCAGGGTGGAAACATCAGTTTAATTGTTTTAGTGACCAGAAAACAAATTTTGATATGCGTCGGCTTACCCAAAATGAAAGGTTACGTGCCCTTGGCATGCTACAGATCGGCACAACACAGGCGGTTGTGGCGCGGACGATGAATGTTTCTCAGTCTGTCATAAGCAGGCTATGGTCCAGATACCGTGATACACAATCTGTACAGGACAGACCACGCTCAGGTCGACCAAGGGCGACAACTCAAGCCCAGGATCGATTTATCCGTACCTTGGCCTTGAGAAATCGTGTCATCACAGCAAATCAGATCAGCGCTCGTCTTCAAACAGACACTGGTGTGAGAGTGAGTGGCCAGACGATTCGGAATCGACTGCATAGGGGTCACCTTCGCGCCCGACGTCCTCGCGTGATCCCTTGTTTGAGAGATCATCACATTCAGGCAAGACGTCGTTGGTGTAGGGATCGTCAACACTGGGATAATCGACGCTGGAGCAATGTGATGTTTTCAGATGAGTCAAGGTTCACTGTTGATTTTTGGGACAGACGTAGGAGGGTGTGGCGTCGTCGAAACGAGCGCTTCCAAGACGTTAACGTCATCAGACATGATCGATTTGGGGGTGGTTCTGTTATGGTGTGGGGAGGCATCACTGGAAGAACGGCTTTACATGTTGTTGCAGGGTGTGTTACAGGCCAGTACTACCGGGACAACATCTTGGCAGTCCATGTTGTGCCGTTCGCACGACGTCATGGCCGCCGTTTCATCTTCCAGGATGACAACGCAAGATGTCACAGGGCCAGGATCGTTACAGGTTACCTCCAACAACAGAACATCACCACATTACCTTGGCCAGCACTGAGTCCCGACCTCTCCCCCATCGAGCATGTCTGGGACATGCTTGGACAGAGGTTACGTCAACGTCAACAACGTCCTGCCAATGTCCAAGAACTTGCTGCTGCGTTGCAACAGGAATGGGACAATCTGGACCAAAATGACCTTAGACGTCTCATTAGGAGTATGCCACGTCGGATCAATGCTTGTTTGGCAAACAGAGGAGGATTTACCCGTTACTGACTTGGTTGTGATGCTGTGGTAACTTTGCTGTTTGACCCCGGGTATCATTTTACCCTTATAATGGTCAGTCTGTGCCTTACTTAGTCTAACGATTATTTGGAATAAATCGATGAATGTGAACTTCATTTCATTTTGCCAAGAGTAGACATAAACGCGGGCACAGACTAGAAAAAAATCTTTTTACACTTTTGTGTTAGTTGAATTGTAATCTAATTTATGTTTAAAAAAACAACCTTAAATCTAATAAGCAGACGGAAGATATGGACGAACAACAAGAAGAAGTTATGGAGGTCCCAACAACTGAACCTATGGAAGTAGAAGAATCGTTTACAGCCGAAACCCGATACGATGTGCCAGTTCCGGTTATGTAGTCCTCCATCTCAGACGATGCCGACGTTAGTGTCTTCTGCGACGAAGAACCCGTAGTGGTGTATCACTATAAACCTCAGAATGCCTCGTTCGGCATTTCTGTCCAAACGAGGCAAAAACGTGTCAAAACGTTTGCCCCGATTTTGCCTCGTTGTAACGAGGTAAAAAAAATACCTCGTTTCTCTGGAGTTCTAAAACGTGTTTTTTTTTAAATTGCCCTGTTTTTGGAACGAGGTATTTTGTTCAGAACGAGGCTGGGTAAAATTGCCTCGTTTACTAAACGAGGTATTTTATCCAAGATAATTATTAGCGGTATTTGCTGTCAACAAATAGAGCCATACAAATAATGTTCGGACCATCATGTGACCAATTGCAGATCTACAAATTAGATTATTTATTTGGGACATGATATTGTTCATAGTTATGGCTTACTACACTGGAGTTCTATTATGTATAATAAACTCTTCCCGAGCGAAACAAAACATAACAATGTCACGTGACAATATTACATATGGCGGATACAAGCGTTCTCTGATTACATGCTGTTTGGTTTGATTATTAAATAATACGGCAATATGTATATATGGGAAAAGAAGGATGAATTTCCCCAAATCCAAAACTAGATGACTGGAATATTTATTGAATGGAATGTAAATATTTTATAAACAAAAATATTCGGATTTGCAGTATCCTAGCTTGGATGGATTTGTGATTTGAATCTCGAACTCAGTGTTTTATACATTTTTTTATAAAATTGTAATAAATGTTTTACATGAATGAATAAAATCTACAATTTAAAACAGTACAATAACATTGTGATTTGACGCTCTACAAATCACTAAGAGTATAACAATTGCTTGTTGAAAAGGCGTTAATAATATGTTTTTTTCCATTTATTATTTTTTAAAAATATATTCAAAAAGAATGCGTCTTTTACAGATTTCAATATAACCACAAATGGTTGATTGTTTTAATGCTAAGATAAGTATTAATGGTTTGTATTTGAAAATCAAATTATATAAGCGAAAAATAGTAAGATACATTATGTATATCTTAAAACACGCCCTTCTCAGTTACTACTTCGGCGAATATCGTTTGATAATTTAGATGATCAGAATTAAACACCGTTTTGCTATGTTATTATTTTTTTATGATTGGGTGGGGGTATACTTAATTAGGGGATTGGATTGAAAGATTATAGCTACCATCTTATGGAGACAGAATGTGTGGTGCATTTACGGTCTTATAAAGCTCTATTCTTACATAAAGAATTCTTGATTCGCACGGAAGTGTTTTAGCCGTGATCATTTTAAGTCATGCTTATGCCAAGATCTGGGTAAGTGTTAATTTAACTAGATATCAGAAAAGTACCACGTTTTCATAAATGTACTCTTTAGATAAATTGTACAATATTTATCAGTTCACTAGTTACAATAAAATCATGCATTATAGCTATTTTTATTTATTCATCCCTGGTGCTTCAAATTCAATTTAGGGTGCCTCAACATATTTAAAAATATGTTTTAAAGCTTTAGGTCATTTTATTATATCTTTCTACCATAAATAATAGGCCGAATTTAGGTATATCAAAAGTTAAAGAAATATAAACAGTTTTTGAGTCATTCAGATATGACTGCCAAAATTGTCACCAACACACATGTCGTGTTTAGGCTAAAATCTAACCAGAAAAGTATTGTCAATACATGTCATGAAGAACTCTTTAGACATAATTTCGTTTATAATACTTTACTCGTTTCTATTGAGTTGTTTAGCAGAAGTAACCCATGACAACAATATGTTGAGACGACTACGTAACAGAATAGGACGCTTCAATGTTATTAAAATGACACAATGACAATTTTATTTTTATTACCAACCCTTTCACAATATTTGAATGAAATATCTCACACAGGGTGTTAATCTGTTTTCAGTTTCTATTCCAATTCAATAAAACATTTAATACATTTTATACATGTCTTGGCTTGATTCATTATTTACAATTTAATACGTTAATCGTGTATTTTAAATAATACAGTTCAAGAGATCAAAACATTTCCGAATTTATACATTCAACATTACACGTAGACCTAAATGTATTTTTCAAATACGTGTATAAACATTTATATGAAATATATTATAAACAGATATGCTATGACCAGAGTTGCCATTATCTTTATTATTCGACTGGAAAACTCCTGTCATTCACTCTGTCGTTCGACTGATCCATCATTCACGTTGTCATTTCCGAGTCTGAAATTTGGGGTATAGGGGTAGCTCGGACCGGGGAGTAACATAGGCCAGGTGGCGTTAGTCTACCACTTCCGGTTTCGGAGTTATGACCCCCCGAGCGAAGCCGGGCATTCTTCTAGTATATAAATAAATATATAAATAAATCATCTTCATGGTCATCATCATCGTCATCATCACTATTTAACACCAATCATCGTCGCCTGACAATTACCTTATCTATTCAAACGCTTGTTTAGTTTTAAATACTTGTGAACTTTACTAAAACTCACTTTGTTGAACGGGTTACTTTCGTTGGTATCGCCATATAGGAACGCTTTTGTATTTATGGATTTAAATGGGAGGGTATTTAATGTTGAGATACGCTGAGACGAATAATTTGGGCAGTGCAGAAAATAATGGTCGCTGTCTTCTTGAGTATGACCACAACTGCATGTCGGGTTATGTGAAATATGCATTAAAAATCTATGGAAGTTTAGAGCACTTTTACAATTACGAAGTCTGGAATGTATAATCTGAAATTTACGTTCTCCATAGTAACATCTTACTGACATCAATAAATACAAAAATATGACTAAGTCGAAAGTCAACAAGACGGTATACAAGCCAAAATGCAAGTCGAAAATAAGAAATTAGGAAAAAAAACGAGGGGCGCTATTATCGCAGTGTATTATTTCTTGATTTCCTATTTTCGAGTCGATTTTGGCTTGTATAGCGTTGCTGTCGCCTCACATTTTGTCGTAACTGCTACTTTTCGACTTTCGTGTTTTGGAGGGCGAAAAGTAGAAATTAAGAATGGTAGGCTTCTATAGTTAGGCGTTTGTATATATGACTGTATACTTGACACATGTACGACCTGAATGGCTGAATGGCCGGTAACCAAATTTGTTATTGTGAGTGTTAAACGACATCGTAATTATTTTATATTTTGCAAAAAAAAACAAACAACAAAAAACAAAACAAAAAAAACACAAGCCGTGATTGCCATTACTACAATACGGATTACTAAATATACTTTGTGTTCAATTTTATATTTTAATACTGAAGACAGGGCCGGACTATAAATGAACAAGGCGGATCCTTTTGGCTTATATTGAGTAATTATTGCAACGTGTTACAGTTGAAAGTTCCAAAGCATTTTCACATTCCATGTCCGATAAATTTAATCATCATGCAACTACTGATTGGTGGGTCGTCGAAACATTTAGATGCATACATCACAGCACCGTGGTTTAGACAACTTGCAATTGAACTAGTTTTATTGTTGTACACATAATGAAAGAAACTGTGTTATTTCACAGCTGAATTCTATGGTAAGAACCGTAGAACCACCTTGTAGGGAATAACTTTTAAACTTTAACACCCTATACACACTCTGCCAGCGGCATCTTTGACCCACACTCTCTTAACATTAATCCAAACTTTAAATCTTTCAACGGTTTAACAAGAAGGTGCTAAATATTTCCATTTAAAAAAATACAAAAAGCAATTCGAAAAATAAACTATAAGTAAAGGAACCATCTCAGTGAATAAAGCTATTAATATGCCGTTAACCCGTGAGGCAAACCGAATGATGTTTTATAGTAAATTAGACGAATAAAACATATAACGTTGCCATCTCGACCCTGATGCCCATGAACACAAATGACGAGTTTAAGACAAACCAATGGCGGAATGGAATTGATTAATGGAATAAAATATTTATTATGTATGGACACTAAGTTTTATGGTTAGACTTTAGCCTAAAAAAACATGCGCGCTGATTACAATTTTGGCAGTCATATCTGAATGGCTCAAAAACTGGTTATATTTCTTTAACTTTTGGTATACTTGAATTCGGGCTATTATTTAATATATATATTGATCAACAGCGGCGATAAAAATCATTAGTCTCGACAATGACTAGTGTTCATTAGCCTGAATAGTGAAGGAATGCGGGTCATTAAACCCCAATTTCATTTCATAAATCTCTCGGCTCAATAATGAGCTACTCGGGTTGGTTAGATCCACGCCTTAATGCATATACAACCAATAGAGAAATAGGTCAAATATGGCGACAATGATCAACTTGCTCTTCTTCTACTAAATTAAAGATTCGTGTGGAGATTCTGTCGATATTATCATATATTTATATCTGCTCTTTCTTAAAATGGAGACGGTTAGTAAAATGGTCTTCTTTACGTTCCTAAATATCAGTATGACCTTAGTGAATACCGCACGATTACGATCGTTCCAGACTGATAACTTTACGTTCCTAAATATCAGTCTGACCGTAGTGAATACCGTACGATTACGATCCGTTCCATACTGATACCTTAATTATAGGCTAATTATAGAGCCTTCAATTTCAAACACATTTTTATTATCATATGCTCTTATTTTTTTTTCATCATTATATGATTAACATTTCCTAAACTTTACGATTTTCAACTTTTTTTTAAAATAATAGTCCATCTCTGAGACAACAAAAACGTAAATAAATGGAAGATAAAAGCAAGAAAGACAACCCTAATAAAGGAGTCAGGAGGCAGACCACCATTAAATTTCATCATCTTGGTACCCACGAATTGTAGTTCGTCTATTTATAGCAATTCTCTCTCTCTCTCTCTCTCTCTTTTCTCCCCTTTTGCATGCCCATTTGTGTTGATTTTTTGGTCTAGAATGGATGAAGAGGGTTTGAATTAACATTTTCTGCCAGGTTTTGGTAAATATTCATGATTTTGAGGCAGAAGGATAAGAGGGTTATCAGGTTAGCTACGGCGATATGTACGGAAACTAGTTACATGTTTTTAGTATGCTTCTTCAAGTTTGTGTATCTCAAAATTTTGGTGGTCAACCTCATACAAATTTTAGTGCAAAGACATGACCATTTGTTCATCTGTCTGTAGTGAAAAGCATTCAGCCCAACGAAAATTTGGGGAAAAGTCGGAGGTGGGCAAAGAGGCCAGAATTAACATTGAAGTCAATGGGGAAGTTAATGGTGGTCTGCCTCCTATATGAAAACAACCTGACAGTGGATGAAAGGCCTAAATTTGATGATATGATCTCCAAATTGTCAGAAAATGTGATATATGGCATTTTGATAGTAAAAAATGTGAAATGGTAAAATTTCAAAAATATTTGACAAATTTGGGAGGGGAAATTTTGATTTTAGTCAAAATTTTGTGATTTTCAGTGTTTATTTACTTTTCAAAATTAGTGGAAAATATTTTAATGTATGATTTTTACTTTTTCTGCATTATAATTTTTAGACGGGAAGAAAGTATCATAATTTCACTCAATTTTGCCTAAAAATCATGATAAATTGTCTGAAATTCTTCAGATTACCCCCAATATTGCTGTCAAAATTTTAATTATTCATCTGTTGTAAAATGAACCAAAATGTCTTGCATGTCTTTATTTTCATTGTTAAATAACTTGGCAAGGATCCATGTGTTTGTCAGATATTGAAAAAGTATTCATGTGTTTGTCAAAAATTTAAAAATTAAGAAATTTAGTCTAATTATGTTCTGCTTAGGTGTGTTAGAATTTTCAAAACATGAGTGAACTGCATTTTGCTGCTGTTTTCCTCAGGCTTAACACAATTTTAATCTTTCAAAACCTGAAATTGTTGCATTTCCCTTCTCGAGAAAGTAAACTCTATGTGTTTGCAGGGAAATTTCTCTGTCTTCATTTCATTTAGACTGGCTCACCCTCCTCACCCCACCCCTTTTCTTGAAGATGATATTTGGATATTCAATTGAACATTTGTTGACTCCAAATTAGCAGTAATCTGATTTTGTGCTTGAATTGTAACCGAGCATTTTATTTGACACAAACAAATAGTTACATATAAGATTTCAAGGATTTCTAAGACTTTTTGTTTATGGTCAAACATGTAATCCTATGACATTTCTTCCAAATGAGTCCACACCCCAAAATGGATATGTTGTAGATGTGTTTTTTGCAGCTTAATGTTTTACATTTTGAATGTAAATCTATTATTTGTGGTGATCTTTGAAAATGTGGCGCTTACAGGGCAATAAAATATTAATTAATAGTCTTTTCATACCCCTTTTATGCTTTGAATTATGTCAGAACTCCCTTTTTCCATCTCATTTTGTCAGGACATTGATGTAAAGATTAAAACAACTTGCTTCCACATAATATTTACACTATGTAATTTCAAGGATACCTCTGATTGTTAAAGTATTTTAAAAACTGAAATATTCCCATTTTTTAAAAAAAAAATAGTGCTTTGCGACCCTTTTATTAGAGTGGCTGGTTGTCACCTAAATACAGCATTTATTTTACATTTATCAATCCATATTTTAATAAATAATTCATACTTCTTATAACAAACTGTGTTTATATGTATGTATATAAGCCAGGGATAGAAGAACATGGCTTTTAGCCATATTCCATCAACAGTATTACTTATGTGGACACAAGTGGGATTTGTTACCACACCAACGTTTTTAGGGGGTGGGCTTACAGGTTTCACTATAGTTCCTTACAGTTACCTTCAATGCAACAAATTTGCAGCTTGTCTTCCTGTATACCGGCCAAGGTTTCTAGAAATAAATGCTTTTCATCTCAGACTTTCCCAGAAATAGGGAAATATTAGCATTTTGAGGCATACAAAGTGTCAAAAATGGACCATTTTGTAGAAAAAGGTAAAAGAAAGTCAATTTTTGAAAAATATTCCAATATTTTGAATATTTTTGATGTGACTTGTCTGAAACTCTTTAAATCTTTTCGCAGAACTCACATTTCGATAAAATTAAGAAAGAATTTTCAATTCTAGAACAAAAGGCCCATGGACCTGAGCTGCAATCCGGTATACAAAACACTACATAACTTTAAAGGGTCACCATTTCTGCAGTAATTATTTTTTTCTGATTCTGTATTATAATAATGTTGCAAAAATAAATGTGAAGCTATAAAGAAAAGAATTTTGATGATATATGAACTTATAAAACCATATAGGAGGCAGACCACCATTAAATTTCATCATCTCGGTACCCACGAATTGTAGTTCGTCTATTTATAGCAATTCTCTCTCTCTCTCTTTTCTCCCCTTTTGCATGCCCATTTGTGTTGATTTTTTGGTCTAGAATGGATGAAGAGGGTTTGAATTAACATTTTCTGCCAGGTTTTGGTAAATATTCATGATTTTGAGGCAGAAGGATAAGAGGGTTATCAGGTTAGCTACGGCGATATGTACGGAAACTAGTTACATGTTTTTAGTATGCTTCTTCAAGTTTGTGTATCTCAAAATTTTGGTGGTCAACCTCATACAAATTTTAGTGCAAAGACATGACCATTTGTTCATCTGTCTGTAGTGGAAAGCATTCAGCCCAACGAAAATTTGGGGAAAAGTTGGAGGTGGGCAAAGAGGCCAGAATTAACATTGAAGTCAATGGGGAATTAATGGTGGTCTGCCTCCTATATGAAAACAACCTGACAGTGGATGAAAGGCCTAAATTTGATGATATGATCTCCAAATTGTCAGAAAATGTGATATATGGCATTTTGATAGTAAAAAATGTGAAATGGTAAAATTTCAAAAATATTTGACAAATTTGGGAGGGGAAATTTTGATTTTAGTCAAAATTTTGTGATTTTCAGTGTTTATTTACTTTTCAAAATTAGTGGAAAATATTTTAATGTATGATTTTTACTTTTTCTGCATTATAATTTTTAGACGGGAAGAAAGTATCATAATTTCACTCAATTTTGCCTAAAAATCATGATAAATTGTCTGAAATTCTTCAGATTACCCCCAATATTGCTGTCAAAATTTTAATTATTCATCTGTTGTAAAATGAACCAAAATGTCTTGCATGTCTTTATTTTCATTGTTAAATAACTTGGCAAGGATCCATGTGTTTGTCAGATATTGAAAAAGTATTCATGTGTTTGTCAAAAATTTAAAAATTAAGAAATTTAGTCTAATTATGTTCTGCTTAGGTGTGTTAGAATTTTCAAAACATGAGTGAACTGCATTTTGCTGCTGTTTTCCGCAGGCTTAACACAATTTTAATCTTTCAAAACCTGAAATTGTTGCATTTCCCTTCTCGAGAAAGTAAACTCTATGTGTTTGCAGGGAAATTTCTCTGTCTTCATTTCATTTAGACTGGCTCACCCTCCTCACCCCACCCCTTTTCTTGAAGATGATATTTGGATATTCAATTGAACATTTGTTGACTCCAAATTAGCAGTAATCTGATTTTGTGCTTGAATTGTAACCGAGCATTTTATTTGACACAAACAAATAGTTACATATAAGATTTCAAGGATTTCTAAGACTTTTTGTTTATGGTCAAACATGTAATCCTATGACATTTCTTCCAAATGAGTCCACACCCCAAAATGGATATGTTGTAGATGTGTTTTTTGCAGCTTAATGTTTTACATTTTGAATGTAAATCTATTATTTGTGGTGATCTTTGAAAATGTGGCGCTTACAGGGCCATAAAATATTAATTAATAGTCTTTTCATACCCCTTTTATGCTTTGAATTATGTCAGAACTCCCTTTTTCCATCTCATTTTGTCAGGACATTGATGTAAAGATTAAAACAACTTGCTTCCACATAATATTTACACTATGTAATTTCAAGGATACCTCTGATTGTTAAAGTATTTTAAAAACTGAAATATTCCCATTTTTTAAAAAAAAAATAGTGCTTTGCGACCCTTTTATTAGAGTGGCTGGTTGTCACCTAAATACAGCATTTATTTTACATTTATCAATCCATATTTTAATAAATAATTCATACTTCTTATAACAAACTGTGTTTATATGTATGTATATAAGCCAGGGATAGAAGAACATGGCTTTTAGCCATATTCCATCAACAGTATTACTTATGTGGACACAAGTGGGATTTGTTACCACACCAACGTTTTTAGGGGGTGGGCTTACAGGTTTCACTATAGTTCCTTACAGTTACCTTCAATGCAACAAATTTGCAGCTTGTCTTCCTGTATACCGGCCAAGGTTTCTAGAAATAAATGCTTTTCATCTCAGACTTTCCCAGAAATAGGGAAATATTAGCATTTTGAGGCATACAAAGTGTCAAAAATGGACCATTTTGTAGAAAAAGGTAAAAGAAAGTCAATTTTTGAAAAATATTCCAATATTTTGAATATTTTTGATGTGACTTGTCTGAAACTCTTTAAATCTTTTCGCAGAACTCACATTTCGATAAAATTAAGAAAGAATCTTCAATTCTAGAACAAAAGGCCCATGGACCTGAGCTGCAATCCGGTATACAAAACACTACATAACTTTAAAGGGTCACCATTTCTGCAGTAATTATTTTTTTCTGATTCTGTATTATAATAATGTTGCAAAAATAAATGTGAAGCTATAAAGAAAAGAATTTTGATGATATATGAACTTATAAAACCATATAGGAGGCAGACCACCATTAAATTTCATCATCTCGGTACCCACGAATTGTAGTTCGTCTATTTATAGCAATTCTCTCTCTCTCTCTTTTCTCCCCTTTTGCATGCCCATTTGTGTTGATTTTTTGGTCTAGAATGGATGAAGAGGGTTTGAATTAACATTTTCTGCCAGGTTTTGGTAAATATTCATGATTTTGAGGCAGAAGGATAAGAGGGTTATCAGGTTAGCTACGGCGATATGTACGGAAACTAGTTACATGTTTTTAGTATGCTTCTTCAAGTTTGTGTATCTCAAAATTTTGGTGGTCAACCTCATACAAATTTTAGTGCAAAGACATGACCATTTGTTCATCTGTCTGTAGTGAAAAGCATTCAGCCCAACGAAAATTTGGGGAAAAGTCGGAGGTGGGCAAAGAGGCCAGAATTAACATTGAAGTCAATGGGGAAGTTAATGGTGGTCTGCCTCCTATATGAAAACAACCTGACAGTGGATGAAAGGCCTAAATTTGATGATATGATCTCCAAATTGTCAGAAAATGTGATATATGGCATTTTGATAGTAAAAAATGTGAAATGGTAAAATTTCAAAAATATTTGACAAATTTGGGAGGGGAAATTTTGATTTTAGTCAAAATTTTGTGATTTTCAGTGTTTATTTACTTTTCAAAATTAGTGGAAAATATTTTAATGTATGATTTTTACTTTTTCTGCATTATAATTTTTAGACGGGAAGAAAGTATCATAATTTCACTCAATTTTGCCTAAAAATCATGATAAATTGTCTGAAATTCTTCAGATTACCCCCAATATTGCTGTCAAAATTTTAATTATTCATCTGTTGTAAAATGAACCAAAATGTCTTGCATGTCTTTATTTTCATTGTTAAATAACTTGGCAAGGATCCATGTGTTTGTCAGATATTGAAAAAGTATTCATGTGTTTGTCAAAAATTTAAAAATTAAGAAATTTAGTCTAATTATGTTCTGCTTAGGTGTGTTAGAATTTTCAAAACATGAGTGAACTGCATTTTGCTGCTGTTTTCCTCAGGCTTAACACAATTTTAATCTTTCAAAACCTGAAATTGTTGCATTTCCCTTCTCGAGAAAGTAAACTCTATGTGTTTGCAGGGAAATTTCTCTGTCTTCATTTCATTTAGACTGGCTCACCCTCCTCACCCCACCCCTTTTCTTGAAGATGATATTTGGATATTCAATTGAACATTTGTTGACTCCAAATTAGCAGTAATCTGATTTTGTGCTTGAATTGTAACCGAGCATTTTATTTGACACAAACAAATAGTTACATATAAGATTTCAAGGATTTCTAAGACTTTTTGTTTATGGTCAAACATGTAATCCTATGACATTTCTTCCAAATGAGTCCACACCCCAAAATGGATATGTTGTAGATGTGTTTTTTGCAGCTTAATGTTTTACATTTTGAATGTAAATCTATTATTTGTGGTGATCTTTGAAAATGTGGCGCTTACAGGGCAATAAAATATTAATTAATAGTCTTTTCATACCCCTTTTATGCTTTGAATTATGTCAGAACTCCCTTTTTCCATCTCATTTTGTCAGGACATTGATGTAAAGATTAAAACAACTTGCTTCCACATAATATTTACACTATGTAATTTCAAGGATACCTCTGATTGTTAAAGTATTTTAAAAACTGAAATATTCCCATTTTTTAAAAAAAAAATAGTGCTTTGCGACCCTTTTATTAGAGTGGCTGGTTGTCACCTAAATACAGCATTTATTTTACATTTATCAATCCATATTTTAATAAATAATTCATACTTCTTATAACAAACTGTGTTTATATGTATGTATATAAGCCAGGGATAGAAGAACATGGCTTTTAGCCATATTCCATCAACAGTATTACTTATGTGGACACAAGTGGGATTTGTTACCACACCAACGTTTTTAGGGGGTGGGCTTACAGGTTTCACTATAGTTCCTTACAGTTACCTTCAATGCAACAAATTTGCAGCTTGTCTTCCTGTATACCGGCCAAGGTTTCTAGAAATAAATGCTTTTCATCTCAGACTTTCCCAGAAATAGGGAAATATTAGCATTTTGAGGCATACAAAGTGTCAAAAATGGACCATTTTGTAGAAAAAGGTAAAAGAAAGTCAATTTTTGAAAAATATTCCAATATTTTGAATATTTTTGATGTGACTTGTCTGAAACTCTTTAAATCTTTTCGCAGAACTCACATTTCGATAAAATTAAGAAAGAATTTTCAATTCTAGAACAAAAGGCCCATGGACCTGAGCTGCAATCCGGTATACAAAACACTACATAACTTTAAAGGGTCACCATTTCTGCAGTAATTATTTTTTTCTGATTCTGTATTATAATAATGTTGCAAAAATAAATGTGAAGCTATAAAGAAAAGAATTTTGATGATATATGAACTTATAAAACCATATAGGAGGCAGACCACCATTAAATTTCATCATCTCGGTACCCACGAATTGTAGTTCGTCTATTTATAGCAATTCTCTCTCTCTCTCTTTTTTCTCCCCTTTTGCATGCCCATTTGTGTTGATTTTTTGGTCTAGAATGGATGAAGAGGGTTTGAATTAACATTTTCTGCCAGGTTTTGGTAAATATTCATGATTTTGAGGCAGAAGGATAAGAGGGTTATCAGGTTAGCTACGGCGATATGTACGGAAACTAGTTACATGTTTTTAGTATGCTTCTTCAAGTTTGTGTATCTCAAAATTTTGGTGGTCAACCTCATACAAATTTTAGTGCAAAGACATGACCATTTGTTCATCTGTCTGTAGTGGAAAGCATTCAGCCCAACGAAAATTTGGGGAAAAGTTGGAGGTGGGCAAAGAGGCCAGAATTAACATTGAAGTCAATGGGGAATTAATGGTGGTCTGCCTCCTATATGAAAACAACCTGACAGTGGATGAAAGGCCTAAATTTGATGATATGATCTCCAAATTGTCAGAAAATGTGATATATGGCATTTTGATAGTAAAAAATGTGAAATGGTAAAATTTCAAAAATATTTGACAAATTTGGGAGGGGAAATTTTGATTTTAGTCAAAATTTTGTGATTTTCAGTGTTTATTTACTTTTCAAAATTAGTGGAAAATATTTTAATGTATGATTTTTACTTTTTCTGCATTATAATTTTTAGACGGGAAGAAAGTATCATAATTTCACTCAATTTTGCCTAAAAATCATGATAAATTGTCTGAAATTCTTCAGATTACCCCCAATATTGCTGTCAAAATTTTAATTATTCATCTGTTGTAAAATGAACCAAAATGTCTTGCATGTCTTTATTTTCATTGTTAAATAACTTGGCAAGGATCCATGTGTTTGTCAGATATTGAAAAAGTATTCATGTGTTTGTCAAAAATTTAAAAATTAAGAAATTTAGTCTAATTATGTTCTGCTTAGGTGTGTTAGAATTTTCAAAACATGAGTGAACTGCATTTTGCTGCTGTTTTCCGCAGGCTTAACACAATTTTAATCTTTCAAAACCTGAAATTGTTGCATTTCCCTTCTCGAGAAAGTAAACTCTATGTGTTTGCAGGGAAATTTCTCTGTCTTCATTTCATTTAGACTGGCTCACCCTCCTCACCCCACCCCTTTTCTTGAAGATGATATTTGGATATTCAATTGAACATTTGTTGACTCCAAATTAGCAGTAATCTGATTTTGTGCTTGAATTGTAACCGAGCATTTTATTTGACACAAACAAATAGTTACATATAAGATTTCAAGGATTTCTAAGACTTTTTGTTTATGGTCAAACATGTAATCCTATGACATTTCTTCCAAATGAGTCCACACCCCAAAATGGATATGTTGTAGATGTGTTTTTTGCAGCTTAATGTTTTACATTTTGAATGTAAATCTATTATTTGTGGTGATCTTTGAAAATGTGGCGCTTACAGGGCCATAAAATATTAATTAATAGTCTTTTCATACCCCTTTTATGCTTTGAATTATGTCAGAACTCCCTTTTTCCATCTCATTTTGTCAGGACATTGATGTAAAGATTAAAACAACTTGCTTCCACATAATATTTACACTATGTAATTTCAAGGATACCTCTGATTGTTAAAGTATTTTAAAAACTGAAATATTCCCATTTTTTAAAAAAAAAATAGTGCTTTGCGACCCTTTTATTAGAGTGGCTGGTTGTCACCTAAATACAGCATTTATTTTACATTTATCAATCCATATTTTAATAAATAATTCATACTTCTTATAACAAACTGTGTTTATATGTATGTATATAAGCCAGGGATAGAAGAACATGGCTTTTAGCCATATTCCATCAACAGTATTACTTATGTGGACACAAGTGGGATTTGTTACCACACCAACGTTTTTAGGGGGTGGGCTTACAGGTTTCACTATAGTTCCTTACAGTTACCTTCAATGCAACAAATTTGCAGCTTGTCTTCCTGTATACCGGCCAAGGTTTCTAGAAATAAATGCTTTTCATCTCAGACTTTCCCAGAAATAGGGAAATATTAGCATTTTGAGGCATACAAAGTGTCAAAAATGGACCATTTTGTAGAAAAAGGTAAAAGAAAGTCAATTTTTGAAAAATATTCCAATATTTTGAATATTTTTGATGTGACTTGTCTGAAACTCTTTAAATCTTTTCGCAGAACTCACATTTCGATAAAATTAAGAAAGAATTTTCAATTCTAGAACAAAAGGCCCATGGACTTGAGCTGCAATCCGGTATACAAAACACTACATAACTTTAAAGGGTCACCATTTCTGCAGTAATTATTTTTTTCTGATTCTGTATTATAATAATGTTGCAAAAATAAATGTGAAGCTATAAAGAAAAGAATTTTGATGATATATGAACTTATAAAACCATATAGGAGGCAGACCACCATTAAATTTCATCATCTCGGTACCCACGAATTGTAGTTCGTCTATTTATAGCAATTCTCTCTCTCTCTCTTTTCTCCCCTTTTGCATGCCCATTTGTGTTGATTTTTTGGTCTAGAATGGATGAAGAGGGTTTGAATTAACATTTTCTGCCAGGTTTTGGTAAATATTCATGATTTTGAGGCAGAAGGATAAGAGGGTTATCAGGTTAGCTACGGCGATATGTACGGAAACTAGTTACATGTTTTTAGTATGCTTCTTCAAGTTTGTGTATCTCAAAATTTTGGTGGTCAACCTCATACAAATTTTAGTGCAAAGACATGACCATTTGTTCATCTGTCTGTAGTGGAAAGCATTCAGCCCAACGAAAATTTGGGGAAAAGTTGGAGGTGGGCAAAGAGGCCAGAATTAACATTGAAGTCAATGGGGAATTAATGGTGGTGTGCCTCCTATATGAAAACAACCTGACAGTGGATGAAAGGCCTAAATTTGATGATATGATCTCCAAATTGTCAGAAAATGTGATATATGGCATTTTGATAGTAAAAAATGTGAAATGGTAAAATTTCAAAAATATTTGACAAATTTGGGAGGGGAAATTTTGATTTTAGTCAAAATTTTGTGATTTTCAGTGTTTATTTACTTTTCAAAATTAGTGGAAAATATTTTAATGTATGATTTTTACTTTTTCTGCATTATAATTTTTAGACGGGAAGAAAGTATCATAATTTCACTCAATTTTGCCTAAAAATCATGATAAATTGTCTGAAATTCTTCAGATTACCCCCAATATTGCTGTCAAAATTTTAATTATTCATCTGTTGTAAAATGAACCAAAATGTCTTGCATGTCTTTATTTTCATTGTTAAATAACTTGGCAAGGATCCATGTGTTTGTCAGATATTGAAAAAGTATTCATGTGTTTGTCAAAAATTTAAAAATTAAGAAATTTAGTCTAATTATGTTCTGCTTAGGTGTGTTAGAATTTTCAAAACATGAGTGAACTGCATTTTGCTGCTGTTTTCCTCAGGCTTAACACAATTTTAATCTTTCAAAACCTGAAATTGTTGCATTTCCCTTCTCGAGAAAGTAAACTCTATGTGTTTGCAGGGAAATTTCTCTGTCTTCATTTCATTTAGACTGGCTCACCCTCCTCACCCCACCCCTTTTCTTGAAGATGATATTTGGATATTCAATTGAACATTTGTTGACTCCAAATTAGCAGTAATCTGATTTTGTGCTTGAATTGTAACCGAGCATTTTATTTGACACAAACAAATAGTTACATATAAGATTTCAAGGATTTCTAAGACTTTTTGTTTATGGTCAAACATGTAATCCTATGACATTTCTTCCAAATGAGTCCACACCCCAAAATGGATATGTTGTAGATGTGTTTTTTGCAGCTTAATGTTTTACATTTTGAATGTAAATCTATTATTTGTGGTGATCTTTGAAAATGTGGCGCTTACAGGGCCATAAAATATTAATTAATAGTCTTTTCATACCCCTTTTATGCTTTGAATTATGTCAGAACTCCCTTTTTCCATCTCATTTTGTCAGGACATTGATGTAAAGATTAAAACAACTTGCTTCCACATAATATTTACACTATGTAATTTCAAGGATACCTCTGATTGTTAAAGTATTTTAAAAACTGAAATATTCCCATTTTTTAAAAAAAAAATAGTGCTTTGCGACCCTTTTATTAGAGTGGCTGGTTGTCACCTAAATACAGCATTTATTTTACATTTATCAATCCATATTTTAATAAATAATTCATACTTCTTATAACAAACTGTGTTTATATGTATGTATATAAGCCAGGGATAGAAGAACATGGCTTTTAGCCATATTCCATCAACAGTATTACTTATGTGGACACAAGTGGGATTTGTTACCACACCAACGTTTTTAGGGGGTGGGCTTACAGGTTTCACTATAGTTCCTTACAGTTACCTTCAATGCAACAAATTTGCAGCTTGTCTTCCTGTATACCGGCCAAGGTTTCTAGAAATAAATGCTTTTCATCTCAGACTTTCCCAGAAATAGGGAAATATTAGCATTTTGAGGCATACAAAGTGTCAAAAATGGACCATTTTGTAGAAAAAGGTAAAAGAAAGTCAATTTTTGAAAAATATTCCAATATTTTGAATATTTTTGATGTGACTTGTCTGAAACTCTTTAAATCTTTTCGCAGAACTCACATTTCGATAAAATTAAGAAAGAATTTTCAATTCTAGAACAAAAGGCCCATGGACCTGAGCTGCAATCTGGTATACAAAACACTACATAACTTTAAAGGGTCACCATTTCTGCAGTAATTATTTTTTTCTGATTCTGTATTATAATAATGTTGCAAAAATAAATGTGAAGCTATAAAGAAAAGAATTTTGATGATATATGAACTTATAAAACCATATATGAAAACAACCTGACAGTGGATGAAAGGCCTAAATTTGATGATATGATCTCCAAATTGTCAGAAAATGTGATATATGGCATTTTGATAGTAAAAAATGTGAAATGGTAAAATTTCAAAAATATTTGACAAATTTGGGAGGGGAAATTTTGATTTTAGTCAAAATTTTGTGATTTTCAGTGTTTATTTACTTTTCAAAATTAGTGGAAAATATTTTAATGTATGATTTTTACTTTTTCTGCATTATAATTTTTAGACGGGAAGAAAGTATCATAATTTCACTCAATTTTGCCTAAAAATCATGATAAATTGTCTGAAATTCTTCAGATTACCCCCAATGTTGCTGTCAAAATTTTAATTATTCATCTGTTGTAAAATGAACCAAAATGTCTTGCATGTCTTTATTTTCATTGTTAAATAACTTGGCAAGGATCCATGTGTTTGTCAGATATTGAAAAAGTATTCATGTGTTTGTCAAAAATTTAAAAATTAAGAAATTTAGTCTAATTATGTTCTGCTTAGGTGTGTTAGAATTTTCAAAACATGAGTGAACTGCATTTTGCTGCTGTTTTCCTCAGGCTTAACACAATTTTAATCTTTCAAAACCTGAAATTGTTGCATTTCCCTTCTCGAGAAAGTAAACTCTATGTGTTTGCAGGGAAATTTCTCTGTCTTCATTTCATTTAGACTGGCTCACCCTCCCCACCCCACCCCTTTTCTTGAAGATGATATTTGGATATTCAATTGAACATTTGTTGACTCCAAATTAGCAGTAATCTGATTTTGTGCTTGAATTGTAACCGAGCATTTTATTTGACACAAACAAATAGTTACATATAAGATTTCAAGGATTTCTAAGACTTTTTGTTTATGGTCAAACATGTAATCCTGTGACATTTCTTCCAAATGAGTCCACACCCCAAAATGGATATGTTGTAGATGTGTTTTTTGCAGCTTAATGTTTTACATTTTGAATGTAAATCTATTATTTGTGGTGATCTTTGAAAATGTGGCGCTTACAGGGCAATAAAATATTAATTAATAGTCTTTTCATACCCCTTTTATGCTTTGAATTATGTCAGAACTCCCTTTTTCCATCTCATTTTGTCAGGACATTGATGTAAAGATTAAAACAACTTGCTTCCACATAATATTTACACTATGTAATTTCAAGGATACCTCTGATTGTTAAAGTATTTTAAAAACTGAAATATTCCCATTTTTTAAAAAAAAAATAGTGCTTTGCGACCCTTTTATTAGAGTGGCTGGTTGTCACCTAAATACAGCATTTATTTTACATTTATCAATCCATATTTTAATAAATAATTCATACTTCTTATAACAAACTGTGTTTATATGTATGTATATAAGCCAGGGATAGAAGAACATGGCTTTTAGCCATATTCCATCAACAGTATTACTTATGTGGACACAAGTGGGATTTGTTACCACACCAACGTTTTTAGGGGGTGGGCTTACAGGTTTCACTATAGTTCCTTACAGTTACCTTCAATGCAACAAATTTGCAGCTTGTCTTCCTGTATACCGGCCAAGGTTTCTAGAAATAAATGCTTTTCATCTCAGACTTTCCCAGAAATAGGGAAATATTAGCATTTTGAGGCATACAAAGTGTCAAAAATGGACCATTTTGTAGAAAAAGGTAAAAGAAAGTCAATTTTTGAAAAATATTCCAATATTTTGAATATTTTTGATGTGACTTGTCTGAAACTCTTTAAATCTTTTCGCAGAACTCACATTTCGATAAAATTAAGAAAGAATTTTCAATTCTAGAACAAAAGGCCCATGGACCTGAGCTGCAATCCGGTATACAAAACACTACATAACTTTAAAGGGTCACCATTTCTGCAGTAATTATTTTTTTCTGATTCTGTATTATAATAATGTTGCAAAAATAAATGTGAAGCTATAAAGAAAAGAATTTTGATGATATATGAACTTATAAAACCATATAGGAGGCAGACCACCATTAAATTTCATCATCTCGGTACCCACGAATTGTAGTTCGTCTATTTATAGCAATTCTCTCTCTCTCTCTTTTCTCCCCTTTTGCATGCCCATTTGTGTTGATTTTTTGGTCTAGAATGGATGAAGAGGGTTTGAATTAACATTTTCTGCCAGGTTTTGGTAAATATTCATGATTTTGAGGCAGAAGGATAAGAGGGTTATCAGGTTAGCTACGGCGATATGTACGGAAACTAGTTACATGTTTTTAGTATGCTTCTTCAAGTTTGTGTATCTCAAAATTTTGGTGGTCAACCTCATACAAATTTTAGTGCAAAGACATGACCATTTGTTCATCTGTCTGTAGTGGAAAGCATTCAGCCCAACGAAAATTTGGGGAAAAGTTGGAGGTGGGCAAAGAGGCCAGAATTAACATTGAAGTCAATGGGGAATTAATGGTGGTCTGCCTCCTATATGAAAACAACCTGACAGTGGATGAAAGGCCTAAATTTGATGATATGATCTCCAAATTGTCAGAAAATGTGATATATGGCATTTTGATAGTAAAAAATGTGAAATGGTAAAATTTCAAAAATATTTGACAAATTTGGGAGGGGAAATTTTGATTTTAGTCAAAATTTTGTGATTTTCAGTGTTTATTTACTTTTCAAAATTAGTGGAAAATATTTTAATGTATGATTTTTACTTTTTCTGCATTATAATTTTTAGACGGGAAGAAAGTATCATAATTTCACTCAATTTTGCCTAAAAATCATGATAAATTGTCTGAAATTCTTCAGATTACCCCCAATATTGCTGTCAAAATTTTAATTATTCATCTGTTGTAAAATGAACCAAAATGTCTTGCATGTCTTTATTTTCATTGTTAAATAACTTGGCAAGGATCCATGTGTTTGTCAGATATTGAAAAAGTATTCATGTGTTTGTCAAAAATTTAAAAATTAAGAAATTTAGTCTAATTATGTTCTGCTTAGGTGTGTTAGAATTTTCAAAACATGAGTGAACTGCATTTTGCTGCTGTTTTCCGCAGGCTTAACACAATTTTAATCTTTCAAAACCTGAAATTGTTGCATTTCCCTTCTCGAGAAAGTAAACTCTATGTGTTTGCAGGGAAATTTCTCTGTCTTCATTTCATTTAGACTGGCTCACCCTCCTCACCCCACCCCTTTTCTTGAAGATGATATTTGGATATTCAATTGAACATTTGTTGACTCCAAATTAGCAGTAATCTGATTTTGTGCTTGAATTGTAACCGAGCATTTTATTTGACACAAACAAATAGTTACATATAAGATTTCAAGGATTTCTAAGACTTTTTGTTTATGGTCAAACATGTAATCCTATGACATTTCTTCCAAATGAGTCCACACCCCAAAATGGATATGTTGTAGATGTGTTTTTTGCAGCTTAATGTTTTACATTTTGAATGTAAATCTATTATTTGTGGTGATCTTTGAAAATGTGGCGCTTACAGGGCCATAAAATATTAATTAATAGTCTTTTCATACCCCTTTTATGCTTTGAATTATGTCAGAACTCCCTTTTTCCATCTCATTTTGTCAGGACATTGATGTAAAGATTAAAACAACTTGCTTCCACATAATATTTACACTATGTAATTTCAAGGATACCTCTGATTGTTAAAGTATTTTAAAAACTGAAATATTCCCATTTTTTAAAAAAAAAATAGTGCTTTGCGACCCTTTTATTAGAGTGGCTGGTTGTCACCTAAATACAGCATTTATTTTACATTTATCAATCCATATTTTAATAAATAATTCATACTTCTTATAACAAACTGTGTTTATATGTATGTATATAAGCCAGGGATAGAAGAACATGGCTTTTAGCCATATTCCATCAACAGTATTACTTATGTGGACACAAGTGGGATTTGTTACCACACCAACGTTTTTAGGGGGTGGGCTTACAGGTTTCACTATAGTTCCTTACAGTTACCTTCAATGCAACAAATTTGCAGCTTGTCTTCCTGTATACCGGCCAAGGTTTCTAGAAATAAATGCTTTTCATCTCAGACTTTCCCAGAAATAGGGAAATATTAGCATTTTGAGGCATACAAAGTGTCAAAAATGGACCATTTTGTAGAAAAAGGTAAAAGAAAGTCAATTTTTGAAAAATATTCCAATATTTTGAATATTTTTGATGTGACTTGTCTGAAACTCTTTAAATCTTTTCGCAGAACTCACATTTCGATAAAATTAAGAAAGAATTTTCAATTCTAGAACAAAAGGCCCATGGACCTGAGCTGCAATCCGGTATACAAAACACTACATAACTTTAAAGGGTCACCATTTCTGCAGTAATTATTTTTTTCTGATTCTGTATTATAATAATGTTGCAAAAATAAATGTGAAGCTATAAAGAAAAGAATTTTGATGATATATGAACTTATAAAACCATATAGGAGGCAGACCACCATTAAATTTCATCATCTCGGTACCCACGAATTGTAGTTCGTCTATTTATAGCAATTCTCTCTCTCTCTCTTTTCTCCCCTTTTGCATGCCCATTTGTGTTGATTTTTTGGTCTAGAATGGATGAAGAGGGTTTGAATTAACATTTTCTGCCAGGTTTTGGTAAATATTCATGATTTTGAGGCAGAAGGATAAGAGGGTTATCAGGTTAGCTACGGCGATATGTACGGAAACTAGTTACATGTTTTTAGTATGCTTCTTCAAGTTTGTGTATCTCAAAATTTTGGTGGTCAACCTCATACAAATTTTAGTGCAAAGACATGACCATTTGTTCATCTGTCTGTAGTGGAAAGCATTCAGCCCAACGAAAATTTGGGGAAAAGTTGGAGGTGGGCAAAGAGGCCAGAATTAACATTGAAGTCAATGGGGAATTAATGGTGGTGTGCCTCCTATATGAAAACAACCTGACAGTGGATGAAAGGCCTAAATTTGATGATATGATCTCCAAATTGTCAGAAAATGTGATATATGGCATTTTGATAGTAAAAAATGTGAAATGGTAAAATTTCAAAAATATTTGACAAATTTGGGAGGGGAAATTTTGATTTTAGTCAAAATTTTGTGATTTTCAGTGTTTATTTACTTTTCAAAATTAGTGGAAAATATTTTAATGTATGATTTTTACTTTTTCTGCATTATAATTTTTAGACGGGAAGAAAGTATCATAATTTCACTCAATTTTGCCTAAAAATCATGATAAATTGTCTGAAATTCTTCAGATTACCCCCAATATTGCTGTCAAAATTTTAATTATTCATCTGTTGTAAAATGAACCAAAATGTCTTGCATGTCTTTATTTTCATTGTTAAATAACTTGGCAAGGATCCATGTGTTTGTCAGATATTGAAAAAGTATTCATGTGTTTGTCAAAAATTTAAAAATTAAGAAATTTAGTCTAATTATGTTCTGCTTAGGTGTGTTAGAATTTTCAAAACATGAGTGAACTGCATTTTGCTGCTGTTTTCCTCAGGCTTAACACAATTTTAATCTTTCAAAACCTGAAATTGTTGCATTTCCCTTCTCGAGAAAGTAAACTCTATGTGTTTGCAGGGAAATTTCTCTGTCTTCATTTCATTTAGACTGGCTCACCCTCCTCACCCCACCCCTTTTCTTGAAGATGATATTTGGATATTCAATTGAACATTTGTTGACTCCAAATTAGCAGTAATCTGATTTTGTGCTTGAATTGTAACCGAGCATTTTATTTGACACAAACAAATAGTTACATATAAGATTTCAAGGATTTCTAAGACTTTTTGTTTATGGTCAAACATGTAATCCTATGACATTTCTTCCAAATGAGTCCACACCCCAAAATGGATATGTTGTAGATGTGTTTTTTGCAGCTTAATGTTTTACATTTTGAATGTAAATCTATTATTTGTGGTGATCTTTGAAAATGTGGCGCTTACAGGGCCATAAAATATTAATTAATAGTCTTTTCATACCCCTTTTATGCTTTGAATTATGTCAGAACTCCCTTTTTCCATCTCATTTTGTCAGGACATTGATGTAAAGATTAAAACAACTTGCTTCCACATAATATTTACACTATGTAATTTCAAGGATACCTCTGATTGTTAAAGTATTTTAAAAACTGAAATATTCCCATTTTTTAAAAAAAAAATAGTGCTTTGCGACCCTTTTATTAGAGTGGCTGGTTGTCACCTAAATACAGCATTTATTTTACATTTATCAATCCATATTTTAATAAATAATTCATACTTCTTATAACAAACTGTGTTTATATGTATGTATATAAGCCAGGGATAGAAGAACATGGCTTTTAGCCATATTCCATCAACAGTATTACTTATGTGGACACAAGTGGGATTTGTTACCACACCAACGTTTTTAGGGGGTGGGCTTACAGGTTTCACTATAGTTCCTTACAGTTACCTTCAATGCAACAAATTTGCAGCTTGTCTTCCTGTATACCGGCCAAGGTTTCTAGAAATAAATGCTTTTCATCTCAGACTTTCCCAGAAATAGGGAAATATTAGCATTTTGAGGCATACAAAGTGTCAAAAATGGACCATTTTGTAGAAAAAGGTAAAAGAAAGTCAATTTTTGAAAAATATTCCAATATTTTGAATATTTTTGATGTGACTTGTCTGAAACTCTTTAAATCTTTTCGCAGAACTCACATTTCGATAAAATTAAGAAAGAATTTTCAATTCTAGAACAAAAGGCCCATGGACCTGAGCTGCAATCTGGTATACAAAACACTACATAACTTTAAAGGGTCACCATTTCTGCAGTAATTATTTTTTTCTGATTCTGTATTATAATAATGTTGCAAAAATAAATGTGAAGCTATAAAGAAAAGAATTTTGATGATATATGAACTTATAAAACCATATATGAAAACAACCTGACAGTGGATGAAAGGCCTAAATTTGATGATATGATCTCCAAATTGTCAGAAAATGTGATATATGGCATTTTGATAGTAAAAAATGTGAAATGGTAAAATTTCAAAAATATTTGACAAATTTGGGAGGGGAAATTTTGATTTTAGTCAAAATTTTGTGATTTTCAGTGTTTATTTACTTTTCAAAATTAGTGGAAAATATTTTAATGTATGATTTTTACTTTTTCTGCATTATAATTTTTAGACGGGAAGAAAGTATCATAATTTCACTCAATTTTGCCTAAAAATCATGATAAATTGTCTGAAATTCTTCAGATTACCCCCAATGTTGCTGTCAAAATTTTAATTATTCATCTGTTGTAAAATGAACCAAAATGTCTTGCATGTCTTTATTTTCATTGTTAAATAACTTGGCAAGGATCCATGTGTTTGTCAGATATTGAAAAAGTATTCATGTGTTTGTCAAAAATTTAAAAATTAAGAAATTTAGTCTAATTATGTTCTGCTTAGGTGTGTTAGAATTTTCAAAACATGAGTGAACTGCATTTTGCTGCTGTTTTCCTCAGGCTTAACACAATTTTAATCTTTCAAAACCTGAAATTGTTGCATTTCCCTTCTCGAGAAAGTAAACTCTATGTGTTTGCAGGGAAATTTCTCTGTCTTCATTTCATTTAGACTGGCTCACCCTCCCCACCCCACCCCTTTTCTTGAAGATGATATTTGGATATTCAATTGAACATTTGTTGACTCCAAATTAGCAGTAATCTGATTTTGTGCTTGAATTGTAACCGAGCATTTTATTTGACACAAACAAATAGTTACATATAAGATTTCAAGGATTTCTAAGACTTTTTGTTTATGGTCAAACATGTAATCCTGTGACATTTCTTCCAAATGAGTCCACACCCCAAAATGGATATGTTGTAGATGTGTTTTTTGCAGCTTAATGTTTTACATTTTGAATGTAAATCTATTATTTGTGGTGATCTTTGAAAATGTGGCGCTTACAGGGCAATAAAATATTAATTAATAGTCTTTTCATACCCCTTTTATGCTTTGAATTATGTCAGAACTCCCTTTTTCCATCTCATTTTGTCAGGACATTGATGTAAAGATTAAAACAACTTGCTTCCACATAATATTTACACTATGTAATTTCAAGGATACCTCTGATTGTTAAAGTATTTTAAAAACTGAAATATTCCCATTTTTTAAAAAAAAAATAGTGCTTTGCGACCCTTTTATTAGAGTGGCTGGTTGTCACCTAAATACAGCATTTATTTTACATTTATCAATCCATATTTTAATAAATAATTCATACTTCTTATAACAAACTGTGTTTATATGTATGTATATAAGCCAGGGATAGAAGAACATGGCTTTTAGCCATATTCCATCAACAGTATTACTTATGTGGACACAAGTGGGATTTGTTACCACACCAACGTTTTTAGGGGGTGGGCTTACAGGTTTCACTATAGTTCCTTACAGTTACCTTCAATGCAACAAATTTGCAGCTTGTCTTCCTGTATACCGGCCAAGGTTTCTAGAAATAAATGCTTTTCATCTCAGACTTTCCCAGAAATAGGGAAATATTAGCATTTTGAGGCATACAAAGTGTCAAAAATGGACCATTTTGTAGAAAAAGGTAAAAGAAAGTCAATTTTTGAAAAATATTCCAATATTTTGAATATTTTTGATGTGACTTGTCTGAAACTCTTTAAATCTTTTCGCAGAACTCACATTTCGATAAAATTAAGAAAGAATTTTCAATTCTAGAACAAAAGGCCCATGGACCTGAGCTGCAATCCGGTATACAAAACACTACATAACTTTAAAGGGTCACCATTTCTGCAGTAATTATTTTTTTCTGATTCTGTATTATAATAATGTTGCAAAAATAAATGTGAAGCTATAAAGAAAAGAATTTTGATGATATATGAACTTATAAAACCATATAGGAGGCAGACCACCATTAAATTTCATCATCTCGGTACCCACGAATTGTAGTTCGTCTATTTATAGCAATTCTCTCTCTCTCTCTTTTCTCCCCTTTTGCATGCCCATTTGTGTTGATGTTTTGGTCTAGAATGGATGAAGAGGGTTTGAATTAACATTTTCTGCCAGGTTTTGGTAAATATTCATGATTTTGAGGCAGAAGGATAAGAGGGTTATCAGGTTAGCTACGGCGATATGTACGGAAACTAGTTACATGTTTTTAGTATGCTTCTTCAAGTTTGTGTATCTCAAAATTTTGGTGGTCAACCTCATACAAATTTTAGTGCAAAGACATGACCATTTGTTCATCTGTCTGTAGTGAAAAGCATTCAGCCCAACGAAAATTTGGGGAAAAGTCGGAGGTGGGCAAAGAGGCCAGAATTAACATTGAAGTCAATGGGGAAGTTAATGGTGGTCTGCCTCCTATATGAAAACAACCTGACAGTGGATGAAAGGCCTAAATTTGATGATATGATCTCCAAATTGTCAGAAAATGTGATATATGGCATTTTGATAGTAAAAAATGTGAAATGGTAAAATTTCAAAAATATTTGACAAATTTGGGAGGGGAAATTTTGATTTTAGTCAAAATTTTGTGATTTTCAGTGTTTATTTACTTTTCAAAATTAGTGGAAAATATTTTAATGTATGATTTTTACTTTTTCTGCATTATAATTTTTAGACGGGAAGAAAGTATCATAATTTCACTCAATTTTGCCTAAAAATCATGATAAATTGTCTGAAATTCTTCAGATTACCCCCAATATTGCTGTCAAAATTTTAATTATTCATCTGTTGTAAAATGAACCAAAATGTCTTGCATGTCTTTATTTTCATTGTTAAATAACTTGGCAAGGATCCATGTGTTTGTCAGATATTGAAAAAGTATTCATGTGTTTGTCAAAAATTTAAAAATTAAGAAATTTAGTCTAATTATGTTCTGCTTAGGTGTGTTAGAATTTTCAAAACATGAGTGAACTGCATTTTGCTGCTGTTTTCCTCAGGCTTAACACAATTTTAATCTTTCAAAACCTGAAATTGTTGCATTTCCCTTCTCGAGAAAGTAAACTCTATGTGTTTGCAGGGAAATTTCTCTGTCTTCATTTCATTTAGACTGGCTCACCCTCCCCACCCCACCCCTTTTCTTGAAGATGATATTTGGATATTCAATTGAACATTTGTTGACTCCAAATTAGCAGTAATCTGATTTTGTGCTTGAATTGTAACCGAGCATTTTATTTGACACAAACAAATAGTTACATATAAGATTTCAAGGATTTCTAAGACTTTTTGTTTATGGTCAAACATGTAATCCTGTGACATTTCTTCCAAATGAGTCCACACCCCAAAATGGATATGTTGTAGATGTGTTTTTTGCAGCTTAATGTTTTACATTTTGAATGTAAATCTATTATTTGTGGTGATCTTTGAAAATGTGGCGCTTACAGGGCAATAAAATATTAATTAATAGTCTTTTCATACCCCTTTTATGCTTTGAATTATGTCAGAACTCCCTTTTTCCATCTCATTTTGTCAGGACATTGATGTAAAGATTAAAACAACTTGCTTCCACATAATATTTACACTATGTAATTTCAAGGATACCTCTGATTGTTAAAGTATTTTAAAAACTGAAATATTCCCATTTTTTAAAAAAAAAATAGTGCTTTGCGACCCTTTTATTAGAGTGGCTGGTTGTCACCTAAATACAGCATTTATTTTACATTTATCAATCCATATTTTAATAAATAATTCATACTTCTTATAACAAACTGTGTTTATATGTATGTATATAAGCCAGGGATAGAAGAACATGGCTTTTAGCCATATTCCATCAACAGTATTACTTATGTGGACACAAGTGGGATTTGTTACCACACCAACGTTTTTAGGGGGTGGGCTTACAGGTTTCACTATAGTTCCTTACAGTTACCTTCAATGCAACAAATTTGCAGCTTGTCTTCCTGTATACCGGCCAAGGTTTCTAGAAATAAATGCTTTTCATCTCAGACTTTCCCAGAAATAGGGAAATATTAGCATTTTGAGGCATACAAAGTGTCAAAAATGGACCATTTTGTAGAAAAAGGTAAAAGAAAGTCAATTTTTGAAAAATATTCCAATATTTTGAATATTTTTGATGTGACTTGTCTGAAACTCTTTAAATCTTTTCGCAGAACTCACATTTCGATAAAATTAAGAAAGAATCTTCAATTCTAGAACAAAAGGCCCATGGACCTGAGCTGCAATCCGGTATACAAAACACTACATAACTTTAAAGGGTCACCATTTCTGCAGTAATTATTTTTTTCTGATTCTGTATTATAATAATGTTGCAAAAATAAATGTGAAGCTATAAAGAAAAGAATTTTGATGATATATGAACTTATAAAACCATATAGGAGGCAGACCACCATTAAATTTCATCATCTCGGTACCCACGAATTGTAGTTCGTCTATTTATAGCAATTCTCTCTCTCTCTCTTTTCTCCCCTTTTGCATGCCCATTTGTGTTGATTTTTTGGTCTAGAATGGATGAAGAGGGTTTGAATTAACATTTTCTGCCAGGTTTTGGTAAATATTCATGATTTTGAGGCAGAAGGATAAGAGGGTTATCAGGTTAGCTACGGCGATATGTACGGAAACTAGTTACATGTTTTTAGTATGCTTCTTCAAGTTTGTGTATCTCAAAATTTTGGTGGTCAACCTCATACAAATTTTAGTGCAAAGACATGACCATTTCTTCATCTGTCTGTAGTGGAAAGCATTCAGCCCAACGAAAATTTGGGGAAAAGTTGGAGGTGGGCAAAGAGGCCAGAATTAACATTGAAGTCAATGGGGAATTAATGGTGGTCTGCCTCCTATATGAAAACAACCTGACAGTGGATGAAAGGCCTAAATTTGATGATATGATCTCCAAATTGTCAGAAAATGTGATATATGGCATTTTGATAGTAAAAAATGTGAAATGGTAAAATTTCAAAAATATTTGACAAATTTGGGAGGGGAAATTTTGATTTTAGTCAAAATTTTGTGATTTTCAGTGTTTATTTACTTTTCAAAATTAGTGGAAAATATTTTAATGTATGATTTTTACTTTTTCTGCATTATAATTTTTAGACGGGAAGAAAGTATCATAATTTCACTCAATTTTGCCTAAAAATCATGATAAATTGTCTGAAATTCTTCAGATTACCCCCAATATTGCTGTCAAAATTTTAATTATTCATCTGTTGTAAAATGAACCAAAATGTCTTGCATGTCTTTATTTTCATTGTTAAATAACTTGGCAAGGATCCATGTGTTTGTCAGATATTGAAAAAGTATTCATGTGTTTGTCAAAAATTTAAAAATTAAGAAATTTAGTCTAATTATGTTCTGCTTAGGTGTGTTAGAATTTTCAAAACATGAGTGAACTGCATTTTGCTGCTGTTTTCCTCAGGCTTAACACAATTTTAATCTTTCAAAACCTGAAATTGTTGCATTTCCCTTCTCGAGAAAGTAAACTCTATGTGTTTGCAGGGAAATTTCTCTGTCTTCATTTCATTTAGACTGGCTCACCCTCCCCACCCCACCCCTTTTCTTGAAGATGATATTTGGATATTCAATTGAACATTTGTTGACTCCAAATTAGCAGTAATCTGATTTTGTGCTTGAATTGTAACCGAGCATTTTATTTGACACAAACAAATAGTTACATATAAGATTTCAAGGATTTCTAAGACTTTTTGTTTATGGTCAAACATGTAATCCTGTGACATTTCTTCCAAATGAGTCCACACCCCAAAATGGATATGTTGTAGATGTGTTTTTTGCAGCTTAATGTTTTACATTTTGAATGTAAATCTATTATTTGTGGTGATCTTTGAAAATGTGGCGCTTACAGGGCAATAAAATATTAATTAATAGTCTTTTCATACCCCTTTTATGCTTTGAATTATGTCAGAACTCCCTTTTTCCATCTCATTTTGTCAGGACATTGATGTAAAGATTAAAACAACTTGCTTCCACATAATATTTACACTATGTAATTTCAAGGATACCTCTGATTGTTAAAGTATTTTAAAAACTGAAATATTCCCATTTTTTAAAAAAAAAATAGTGCTTTGCGACCCTTTTATTAGAGTGGCTGGTTGTCACCTAAATACAGCATTTATTTTACATTTATCAATCCATATTTTAATAAATAATTCATACTTCTTATAACAAACTGTGTTTATATGTATGTATATAAGCCAGGGATAGAAGAACATGGCTTTTAGCCATATTCCATCAACAGTATTACTTATGTGGACACAAGTGGGATTTGTTACCACACCAACGTTTTTAGGGGGTGGGCTTACAGGTTTCACTATAGTTCCTTACAGTTACCTTCAATGCAACAAATTTGCAGCTTGTCTTCCTGTATACCGGCCAAGGTTTCTAGAAATAAATGCTTTTCATCTCAGACTTTCCCAGAAATAGGGAAATATTAGCATTTTGAGGCATACAAAGTGTCAAAAATGGACCATTTTGTAGAAAAAGGTAAAAGAAAGTCAATTTTTGAAAAATATTCCAATATTTTGAATATTTTTGATGTGACTTGTCTGAAACTCTTTAAATCTTTTCGCAGAACTCACATTTCGATAAAATTAAGAAAGAATCTTCAATTCTAGAACAAAAGGCCCATGGACCTGAGCTGCAATCCGGTATACAAAACACTACATAACTTTAAAGGGTCACCATTTCTGCAGTAATTATTTTTTTCTGATTCTGTATTATAATAATGTTGCAAAAATAAATGTGAAGCTATAAAGAAAAGAATTTTGATGATATATGAACTTATAAAACCATATAGGAGGCAGACCACCATTAAATTTCATCATCTCGGTACCCACGAATTGTAGTTCGTCTATTTATAGCAATTCTCTCTCTCTCTCTTTTCTCCCCTTTTGCATGCCCATTTGTGTTGATTTTTTGGTCTAGAATGGATGAAGAGGGTTTGAATTAACATTTTCTGCCAGGTTTTGGTAAATATTCATGATTTTGAGGCAGAAGGATAAGAGGGTTATCAGGTTAGCTACGGCGATATGTACGGAAACTAGTTACATGTTTTTAGTATGCTTCTTCAAGTTTGTGTATCTCAAAATTTTGGTGGTCAACCTCATACAAATTTTAGTGCAAAGACATGACCATTTCTTCATCTGTCTGTAGTGGAAAGCATTCAGCCCAACGAAAATTTGGGGAAAAGTTGGAGGTGGGCAAAGAGGCCAGAATTAACATTGAAGTCAATGGGGAATTAATGGTGGTCTGCCTCCTATATGAAAACAACCTGACAGTGGATGAAAGGCCTAAATTTGATGATATGATCTCCAAATTGTCAGAAAATGTGATATATGGCATTTTGATAGTAAAAAATGTGAAATGGTAAAATTTCAAAAATATTTGACAAATTTGGGAGGGGAAATTTTGATTTTAGTCAAAATTTTGTGATTTTCAGTGTTTATTTACTTTTCAAAATTAGTGGAAAATATTTTAATGTATGATTTTTACTTTTTCTGCATTATAATTTTTAGACGGGAAGAAAGTATCATAATTTCACTCAATTTTGCCTAAAAATCATGATAAATTGTCTGAAATTCTTCAGATTACCCCCAATATTGCTGTCAAAATTTTAATTATTCATCTGTTGTAAAATGAACCAAAATGTCTTGCATGTCTTTATTTTCATTGTTAAATAACTTGGCAAGGATCCATGTGTTTGTCAGATATTGAAAAAGTATTCATGTGTTTGTCAAAAATTTAAAAATTAAGAAATTTAGTCTAATTATGTTCTGCTTAGGTGTGTTAGAATTTTCAAAACATGAGTGAACTGCATTTTGCTGCTGTTTTCCTCAGGCTTAACACAATTTTAATCTTTCAAAACCTGAAATTGTTGCATTTCCCTTCTCGAGAAAGTAAACTCTATGTGTTTGCAGGGAAATTTCTCTGTCTTCATTTCATTTAGACTGGCTCACCCTCCCCACCCCACCCCTTTTCTTGAAGATGATATTTGGATATTCAATTGAACATTTGTTGACTCCAAATTAGCAGTAATCTGATTTTGTGCTTGAATTGTAACCGAGCATTTTATTTGACACAAACAAATAGTTACATATAAGATTTCAAGGATTTCTAAGACTTTTTGTTTATGGTCAAACATGTAATCCTATGACATTTCTTCCAAATGAGTCCACACCCCAAAATGGATATGTTGTAGATGTGTTTTTTGCAGCTTAATGTTTTACATTTTGAATGTAAATCTATTATTTGTGGTGATCTTTGAAAATGTGGCGCTTACAGGGCAATAAAATATTAATTAATAGTCTTTTCATACCCCTTTTATGCTTTGAATTATGTCAGAACTCCCTTTTTCCATCTCATTTTGTCAGGACATTGATGTAAAGATTAAAACAACTTGCTTCCACATAATATTTACACTATGTAATTTCAAGGATACCTCTGATTGTTAAAGTATTTTAAAAACTGAAATATTCCCATTTTTTAAAAAAAAAATAGTGCTTTGCGACCCTTTTATTAGAGTGGCTGGTTGTCACCTAAATACAGCATTTATTTTACATTTATCAATCCATATTTTAATAAATAATTCATACTTCTTATAACAAACTGTGTTTATATGTATGTATATAAGCCAGGGATAGAAGAACATGGCTTTTAGCCATATTCCATCAACAGTATTACTTATGTGGACACAAGTGGGATTTGTTACCACACCAACGTTTTTAGGGGGTGGGCTTACAGGTTTCACTATAGTTCCTTACAGTTACCTTCAATGCAACAAATTTGCAGCTTGTCTTCCTGTATACCGGCCAAGGTTTCTAGAAATAAATGCTTTTCATCTCAGACTTTCCCAGAAATAGGGAAATATTAGCATTTTGAGGCATACAAAGTGTCAAAAATGGACCATTTTGTAGAAAAAGGTAAAAGAAAGTCAATTTTTGAAAAATATTCCAATATTTTGAATATTTTTGATGTGACTTGTCTGAAACTCTTTAAATCTTTTCGCAGAACTCACATTTCGATAAAATTAAGAAAGAATTTTCAATTCTAGAACAAAAGGCCCATGGACCTGAGCTGCAATCCGGTATACAAAACACTACATAACTTTAAAGGGTCACCATTTCTGCAGTAATTATTTTTTTCTGATTCTGTATTATAATAATGTTGCAAAAATAAATGTGAAGCTATAAAGAAAAGAATTTTGATGATATATGAACTTATAAAACCATATAGGAGGCAGACCACCATTAAATTTCATCATCTCGGTACCCACGAATTGTAGTTCGTCTATTTATAGCAATTCTCTCTCTCTCTCTTTTCTCCCCTTTTGCATGCCCATTTGTGTTGATTTTTTGGTCTAGAATGGATGAAGAGGGTTTGAATTAACATTTTCTGCCAGGTTTTGGTAAATATTCATGATTTTGAGGCAGAAGGATAAGAGGGTTATCAGGTTAGCTACGGCGATATGTACGGAAACTAGTTACATGTTTTTAGTATGCTTCTTCAAGTTTGTGTATCTCAAAATTTTGGTGGTCAACCTCATACAAATTTTAGTGCAAAGACATGACCATTTGTTCATCTGTCTGTAGTGGAAAGCATTCAGCCCAACGAAAATTTGGGGAAAAGTTGGAGGTGGGCAAAGAGGCCAGAATTAACATTGAAGTCAATGGGGAATTAATGGTGGTGTGCCTCCTATATGAAAACAACCTGACAGTGGATGAAAGGCCTAAATTTGATGATATGATCTCCAAATTGTCAGAAAATGTGATATATGGCATTTTGATAGTAAAAAATGTGAAATGGTAAAATTTCAAAAATATTTGACAAATTTGGGAGGGGAAATTTTGATTTTAGTCAAAATTTTGTGATTTTCAGTGTTTATTTACTTTTCAAAATTAGTGGAAAATATTTTAATGTATGATTTTTACTTTTTCTGCATTATAATTTTTAGACGGGAAGAAAGTATCATAATTTCACTCAATTTTGCCTAAAAATCATGATAAATTGTCTGAAATTCTTCAGATTACCCCCAATATTGCTGTCAAAATTTTAATTATTCATCTGTTGTAAAATGAACCAAAATGTCTTGCATGTCTTTATTTTCATTGTTAAATAACTTGGCAAGGATCCATGTGTTTGTCAGATATTGAAAAAGTATTCATGTGTTTGTCAAAAATTTAAAAATTAAGAAATTTAGTCTAATTATGTTCTGCTTAGGTGTGTTAGAATTTTCAAAACATGAGTGAACTGCATTTTGCTGCTGTTTTCCTCAGGCTTAACACAATTTTAATCTTTCAAAACCTGAAATTGTTGCATTTCCCTTCTCGAGAAAGTAAACTCTATGTGTTTGCAGGGAAATTTCTCTGTCTTCATTTCATTTAGACTGGCTCACCCTCCTCACCCCACCCCTTTTCTTGAAGATGATATTTGGATATTCAATTGAACATTTGTTGACTCCAAATTAGCAGTAATCTGATTTTGTGCTTGAATTGTAACCGAGCATTTTATTTGACACAAACAAATAGTTACATATAAGATTTCAAGGATTTCTAAGACTTTTTGTTTATGGTCAAACATGTAATCCTATGACATTTCTTCCAAATGAGTCCACACCCCAAAATGGATATGTTGTAGATGTGTTTTTTGCAGCTTAATGTTTTACATTTTGAATGTAAATCTATTATTTGTGGTGATCTTTGAAAATGTGGCGCTTACAGGGCCATAAAATATTAATTAATAGTCTTTTCATACCCCTTTTATGCTTTGAATTATGTCAGAACTCCCTTTTTCCATCTCATTTTGTCAGGACATTGATGTAAAGATTAAAACAACTTGCTTCCACATAATATTTACACTATGTAATTTCAAGGATACCTCTGATTGTTAAAGTATTTTAAAAACTGAAATATTCCCATTTTTTAAAAAAAAAATAGTGCTTTGCGACCCTTTTATTAGAGTGGCTGGTTGTCACCTAAATACAGCATTTATTTTACATTTATCAATCCATATTTTAATAAATAATTCATACTTCTTATAACAAACTGTGTTTATATGTATGTATATAAGCCAGGGATAGAAGAACATGGCTTTTAGCCATATTCCATCAACAGTATTACTTATGTGGACACAAGTGGGATTTGTTACCACACCAACGTTTTTAGGGGGTGGGCTTACAGGTTTCACTATAGTTCCTTACAGTTACCTTCAATGCAACAAATTTGCAGCTTGTCTTCCTGTATACCGGCCAAGGTTTCTAGAAATAAATGCTTTTCATCTCAGACTTTCCCAGAAATAGGGAAATATTAGCATTTTGAGGCATACAAAGTGTCAAAAATGGACCATTTTGTAGAAAAAGGTAAAAGAAAGTCAATTTTTGAAAAATATTCCAATATTTTGAATATTTTTGATGTGACTTGTCTGAAACTCTTTAAATCTTTTCGCAGAACTCACATTTCGATAAAATTAAGAAAGAATTTTCAATTCTAGAACAAAAGGCCCATGGACCTGAGCTGCAATCCGGTATACAAAACACTACATAACTTTAAAGGGTCACCATTTCTGCAGTAATTATTTTTTTCTGATTCTGTATTATAATAATGTTGCAAAAATAAATGTGAAGCTATAAAGAAAAGAATTTTGATGATATATGAACTTATAAAACCATATAGGAGGCAGACCACCATTAAATTTCATCATCTCGGTACCCACGAATTGTAGTTCGTCTATTTATAGCAATTCTCTCTCTCTCTCTTTTCTCCCCTTTTGCATGCCCATTTGTGTTGATTTTTTGGTCTAGAATGGATGAAGAGGGTTTGAATTAACATTTTCTGCCAGGTTTTGGTAAATATTCATGATTTTGAGGCAGAAGGATAAGAGGGTTATCAGGTTAGCTACGGCGATATGTACGGAAACTAGTTACATGTTTTTAGTATGCTTCTTCAAGTTTGTGTATCTCAAAATTTTGGTGGTCAACCTCATACAAATTTTAGTGCAAAGACATGACCATTTGTTCATCTGTCTGTAGTGGAAAGCATTCAGCCCAACGAAAATTTGGGGAAAAGTTGGAGGTGGGCAAAGAGGCCAGAATTAACATTGAAGTCAATGGGGAATTAATGGTGGTGTGCCTCCTATATGAAAACAACCTGACAGTGGATGAAAGGCCTAAATTTGATGATATGATCTCCAAATTGTCAGAAAATGTGATATATGGCATTTTGATAGTAAAAAATGTGAAATGGTAAAATTTCAAAAATATTTGACAAATTTGGGAGGGGAAATTTTGATTTTAGTCAAAATTTTGTGATTTTCAGTGTTTATTTACTTTTCAAAATTAGTGGAAAATATTTTAATGTATGATTTTTACTTTTTCTGCATTATAATTTTTAGACGGGAAGAAAGTATCATAATTTCACTCAATTTTGCCTAAAAATCATGATAAATTGTCTGAAATTCTTCAGATTACCCCCAATATTGCTGTCAAAATTTTAATTATTCATCTGTTGTAAAATGAACCAAAATGTCTTGCATGTCTTTATTTTCATTGTTAAATAACTTGGCAAGGATCCATGTGTTTGTCAGATATTGAAAAAGTATTCATGTGTTTGTCAAAAATTTAAAAATTAAGAAATTTAGTCTAATTATGTTCTGCTTAGGTGTGTTAGAATTTTCAAAACATGAGTGAACTGCATTTTGCTGCTGTTTTCCTCAGGCTTAACACAGTTTTAATCTTTCAAAACCTGAAATTGTTGCATTTCCCTTCTCGAGAAAGTAAACTCTATGTGTTTGCAGGGAAATTTCTCTGTCTTCATTTCATTTAGACTGGCTCACCCTCCTCACCCCACCCCTTTTCTTGAAGATGATATTTGGATATTCAATTGAACATTTGTTGACTCCAAATTAGCAGTAATCTGATTTTGTGCTTGAATTGTAACCGAGCATTTTATTTGACACAAACAAATAGTTACATATAAGATTTCAAGGATTTCTAAGACTTTTTGTTTATGGTCAAACATGTAATCCTATGACATTTCTTCCAAATGAGTCCACACCCCAAAATGGATATGTTGTAGATGTGTTTTTTGCAGCTTAATGTTTTACATTTTGAATGTAAATCTATTATTTGTGGTGATCTTTGAAAATGTGGCGCTTACAGGGCCATAAAATATTAATTAATAGTCTTTTCATACCCCTTTTATGCTTTGAATTATGTCAGAACTCCCTTTTTCCATCTCATTTTGTCAGGACATTGATGTAAAGATTAAAACAACTTGCTTCCACATAATATTTACACTATGTAATTTCAAGGATACCTCTGATTGTTAAAGTATTTTAAAAACTGAAATATTCCCATTTTTTAAAAAAAAAATAGTGCTTTGCGACCCTTTTATTAGAGTGGCTGGTTGTCACCTAAATACAGCATTTATTTTACATTTATCAATCCATATTTTAATAAATAATTCATACTTCTTATAACAAACTGTGTTTATATGTATGTATATAAGCCAGGGATAGAAGAACATGGCTTTTAGCCATATTCCATCAACAGTATTACTTATGTGGACACAAGTGGGATTTGTTACCACACCAACGTTTTTAGGGGGTGGGCTTACAGGTTTCACTATAGTTCCTTACAGTTACCTTCAATGCAACAAATTTGCAGCTTGTCTTCCTGTATACCGGCCAAGGTTTCTAGAAATAAATGCTTTTCATCTCAGACTTTCCCAGAAATAGGGAAATATTAGCATTTTGAGGCATACAAAGTGTCAAAAATGGACCATTTTGTAGAAAAAGGTAAAAGAAAGTCAATTTTTGAAAAATATTCCAATATTTTGAATATTTTTGATGTGACTTGTCTGAAACTCTTTAAATCTTTTCGCAGAACTCACATTTCGATAAAATTAAGAAAGAATTTTCAATTCTAGAACAAAAGGCCCATGGACCTGAGCTGCAATCCGGTATACAAAACACTACATAACTTTAAAGGGTCACCATTTCTGCAGTAATTATTTTTTTCTGATTCTGTATTATAATAATGTTGCAAAAATAAATGTGAAGCTATAAAGAAAAGAATTTTGATGATATATGAACTTATAAAACCATATAGGAGGCAGACCACCATTAAATTTCATCATCTCGGTACCCACGAATTGTAGTTCGTCTATTTATAGCAATTCTCTCTCTCTCTCTTTTCTCCCCTTTTGCATGCCCATTTGTGTTGATTTTTTGGTCTAGAATGGATGAAGAGGGTTTGAATTAACATTTTCTGCCAGGTTTTGGTAAATATTCATGATTTTGAGGCAGAAGGATAAGAGGGTTATCAGGTTAGCTACGGCGATATGTACGGAAACTAGTTACATGTTTTTAGTATGCTTCTTCAAGTTTGTGTATCTCAAAATTTTGGTGGTCAACCTCATACAAATTTTAGTGCAAAGACATGACCATTTGTTCATCTGTCTGTAGTGAAAAGCATTCAGCCCAACGAAAATTTGGGGAAAAGTCGGAGGTGGGCAAAGAGGCCAGAATTAACATTGAAGTCAATGGGGAAGTTAATGGTGGTCTGCCTCCTATATGAAAACAACCTGACAGTGGATGAAAGGCCTAAATTTGATGATATGATCTCCAAATTGTCAGAAAATGTGATATATGGCATTTTGATAGTAAAAAATGTGAAATGGTAAAATTTCAAAAATATTTGACAAATTTGGGAGGGGAAATTTTGATTTTAGTCAAAATTTTGTGATTTTCAGTGTTTATTTACTTTTCAAAATTAGTGGAAAATATTTTAATGTATGATTTTTACTTTTTCTGCATTATAATTTTTAGACGGGAAGAAAGTATCATAATTTCACTCAATTTTGCCTAAAAATCATGATAAATTGTCTGAAATTCTTCAGATTACCCCCAATATTGCTGTCAAAATTTTAATTATTCATCTGTTGTAAAATGAACCAAAATGTCTTGCATGTCTTTATTTTCATTGTTAAATAACTTGGCAAGGATCCATGTGTTTGTCAGATATTGAAAAAGTATTCATGTGTTTGTCAAAAATTTAAAAATTAAGAAATTTAGTCTAATTATGTTCTGCTTAGGTGTGTTAGAATTTTCAAAACATGAGTGAACTGCATTTTGCTGCTGTTTTCCTCAGGCTTAACACAATTTTAATCTTTCAAAACCTGAAATTGTTGCATTTCCCTTCTCGAGAAAGTAAACTCTATGTGTTTGCAGGGAAATTTCTCTGTCTTCATTTCATTTAGACTGGCTCACCCTCCCCACCCCACCCCTTTTCTTGAAGATGATATTTGGATATTCAATTGAACATTTGTTGACTCCAAATTAGCAGTAATCTGATTTTGTGCTTGAATTGTAACCGAGCATTTTATTTGACACAAACAAATAGTTACATATAAGATTTCAAGGATTTCTAAGACTTTTTGTTTATGGTCAAACATGTAATCCTGTGACATTTCTTCCAAATGAGTCCACACCCCAAAATGGATATGTTGTAGATGTGTTTTTTGCAGCTTAATGTTTTACATTTTGAATGTAAATCTATTATTTGTGGTGATCTTTGAAAATGTAGCACTTACAGGGCAATAAAATATTAATTAATAGCCTTTTCATACCCCTTTTATGCTTTGAATTATGTCAGAACTCCCTTTTTCCATCTCATTTTGTCAGGACATTGATGTAAAGATTAAAACAACTTGCTTCCACATAATATTTACACTATGTAATTTCAAGGATACCTCTGATTGTTAAAGTATTTTAAAAACTGAAATATTCCCATTTTTTTAAAAAAAATAGTGCTTTGCGACCCTTTTATTAGAGTGGCTGGTTGTCACCTAAATACAGCATTTATTTTACATTTATCAATCCATATTTTAATAAATAATTCATACTTCTTATAACAAACTGTGTTTATATGTATGTATATAAGCCAGGGATAGAAGAACATGGCTTTTAGCCATATTCCATCAACAGTATTACTTATGTGGACACAAGTGGGATTTGTTACCACACCAACGTTTTTAGGGGGTGGGCTTACATATTTCACTATAGTTCCTTACAGTTACCTTCAATGCAACAAATTTGCAGCTTGTCTTCCTGTATACCGGCCAAGGTTTCTAGAAATAAATGCTTTTCATCTCAGACTTTCCCAGAAATAGGGAAATATTAGCATTTTGAGGCATACAAAGTGTCAAAAATGGACCATTTTGTAGAAAAAGGTAAAAGAAAGTCAATTTTTGAAAAATATTCCAATATTTTGAATATTTTTGATGTGACTTGTCTGAAACTCTTTAAATCTTTTCGCAGAACTCACATTTCGATAAAATTAAGAAAGAATCTTCAATTCTAGAACAAAAGGCCCATGGACCTGAGCTGCAATCCGGTATACAAAACACTACATAACTTTAAAGGGTCACCATTTCTGCAGTAATTATTTTTTTCTGATTCTGTATTATAATAATGTTGCAAAAATAAATGTGAAGCTATAAAGAAAAGAATTTTGATGATATATGAACTTATAAAACCATATAGGAGGCAGACCACCATTAAATTTCATCATCTCGGTACCCACGAATTGTAGTTCGTCTATTTATAGCAATTCTCTCTCTCTCTCTTTTCTCCCCTTTTGCATGCCCATTTGTGTTGATTTTTTGGTCTAGAATGGATGAAGAGGGTTTGAATTAACATTTTCTGCCAGGTTTTGGTAAATATTCATGATTTTGAGGCAGAAGGATAAGAGGGTTATCAGGTTAGCTACGGCGATATGTACGGAAACTAGTTACATGTTTTTAGTATGCTTCTTCAAGTTTGTGTATCTCAAAATTTTGGTGGTCAACCTCATACAAATTTTAGTGCAAAGACATGACCATTTGTTCATCTGTCTGTAGTGAAAAGCATTCAGCCCAACGAAAATTTGGGGAAAAGTCGGAGGTGGGCAAAGAGGCCAGAATTAACATTGAAGTCAATGGGGAAGTTAATGGTGGTCTGCCTCCTATATGAAAACAACCTGACAGTGGATGAAAGGCCTAAATTTGATGATATGATCTCCAAATTGTCAGAAAATGTGATATATGGCATTTTGATAGTAAAAAATGTGAAATGGTAAAATTTCAAAAATATTTGACAAATTTGGGAGGGGAAATTTTGATTTTAGTCAAAATTTTGTGATTTTCAGTGTTTATTTACTTTTCAAAATTAGTGGAAAATATTTTAATGTATGATTTTTACTTTTTCTGCATTATAATTTTTAGACGGGAAGAAAGTATCATAATTTCACTCAATTTTGCCTAAAAATCATGATAAATTGTCTGAAATTCTTCAGATTACCCCCAATATTGCTGTCAAAATTTTAATTATTCATCTGTTGTAAAATGAACCAAAATGTCTTGCATGTCTTTATTTTCATTGTTAAATAACTTGGCAAGGATCCATGTGTTTGTCAGATATTGAAAAAGTATTCATGTGTTTGTCAAAAATTTAAAAATTAAGAAATTTAGTCTAATTATGTTCTGCTTAGGTGTGTTAGAATTTTCAAAACATGAGTGAACTGCATTTTGCTGCTGTTTTCCTCAGGCTTAACACAATTTTAATCTTTCAAAACCTGAAATTGTTGCATTTCCCTTCTCGAGAAAGTAAACTCTATGTGTTTGCAGGGAAATTTCTCTGTCTTCATTTCATTTAGACTGGCTCACCCTCCTCACCCCACCCCTTTTCTTGAAGATGATATTTGGATATTCAATTGAACATTTGTTGACTCCAAATTAGCAGTAATCTGATTTTGTGCTTGAATTGTAACCGAGCATTTTATTTGACACAAACAAATAGTTACATATAAGATTTCAAGGATTTCTAAGACTTTTTGTTTATGGTCAAACATGTAATCCTATGACATTTCTTCCAAATGAGTCCACACCCCAAAATGGATATGTTGTAGATGTGTTTTTTGCAGCTTAATGTTTTACATTTTGAATGTAAATCTATTATTTGTGGTGATCTTTGAAAATGTGGCGCTTACAGGGCAATAAAATATTAATTAATAGTCTTTTCATACCCCTTTTATGCTTTGAATTATGTCAGAACTCCCTTTTTCCATCTCATTTTGTCAGGACATTGATGTAAAGATTAAAACAACTTGCTTCCACATAATATTTACACTATGTAATTTCAAGGATACCTCTGATTGTTAAAGTATTTTAAAAACTGAAATATTCCCATTTTTTAAAAAAAAAATAGTGCTTTGCGACCCTTTTATTAGAGTGGCTGGTTGTCACCTAAATACAGCATTTATTTTACATTTATCAATCCATATTTTAATAAATAATTCATACTTCTTATAACAAACTGTGTTTATATGTATGTATATAAGCCAGGGATAGAAGAACATGGCTTTTAGCCATATTCCATCAACAGTATTACTTATGTGGACACAAGTGGGATTTGTTACCACACCAACGTTTTTAGGGGGTGGGCTTACAGGTTTCACTATAGTTCCTTACAGTTACCTTCAATGCAACAAATTTGCAGCTTGTCTTCCTGTATACCGGCCAAGGTTTCTAGAAATAAATGCTTTTCATCTCAGACTTTCCCAGAAATAGGGAAATATTAGCATTTTGAGGCATACAAAGTGTCAAAAATGGACCATTTTGTAGAAAAAGGTAAAAGAAAGTCAATTTTTGAAAAATATTCCAATATTTTGAATATTTTTGATGTGACTTGTCTGAAACTCTTTAAATCTTTTCGCAGAACTCACATTTCGATAAAATTAAGAAAGAATCTTCAATTCTAGAACAAAAGGCCCATGGACCTGAGCTGCAATCCGGTATACAAAACACTACATAACTTTAAAGGGTCACCATTTCTGCAGTAATTATTTTTTTCTGATTCTGTATTATAATAATGTTGCAAAAATAAATGTGAAGCTATAAAGAAAAGAATTTTGATGATATATGAACTTATAAAACCATATAGGAGGCAGACCACCATTAAATTTCATCATCTCGGTACCCACGAATTGTAGTTCGTCTATTTATAGCAATTCTCTCTCTCTCTCTCTTTTCTCCCCTTTTGCATGCCCATTTGTGTTGATTTTTTGGTCTAGAATGGATGAAGAGGGTTTGAATTAACATTTTCTGCCAGGTTTTGGTAAATATTCATGATTTTGATGCGGAAGGATAAGAGGGTTATCAGGTTAGCTACGGCGATATGTACGGCAACTAGTTACATGTTTTTAGTATGCTTCTTCAAGTTTGTGTATCTCAAAATTTTGGTGGTCAACCTCATACAAATTTTAGTGCAAAGACATGACCATTTGTTCCTCTGTCTGTAGTGGAAAGCATTCAGCCCAACGAAAATTTGGGGAAAAGTCAACCACCTACAAAATTATGATGAGAAGATTGCCAAATATGGTCCCCATTGTGCCTATAAAGATTGGAACCAACGGAATGTTGAGCAAAAAGCTACAGCCTGTGATGTTACAGTCATTTAACATTGAAGTCAATGGGCAAATAATTGCTAGTCTGACTCCTGATGATATAAAGAAGCATGGCCGACTCGGGATGTTGATATTTTTTCAACGGCTTATTTCCTGAAGTTTTGAATGGAAAGTGTCAGAAATGGTAAGAATACTGCTTTTTTATTGCCCAGCAGTAAGTTTTTTGACTATTTGGTATCAAAATAGCCATGATTGGGGGTATCCGTTGGTTGAGTGTGAATTTTGGGTTGTAAATGTGTAACATTTTGTTCACAATGATATCAAAACATGGTTAGGTCTAAATATTAAGGCCAACTCAACACCAGATTTGGTCTAAAGTCACGAGATGTAAACAAGACTGACCCTAACCCTAACCCAAGACCCAGTCCTTACCCTAACCCTAACCCACAATCTTGTCAAAAAGCATGTAGCCTAGGCCTAAGCCAAGACCTAGTTCTGACCCTAGCCCAAATTCTCATTCTCATCCAAATTTAACATTTCAGGTCTACATCCCAAAACCTGATCTCTTCCTGGACTGGCTTTAGGAGAACGATGATGCATATCAATTTCATCCCTGATCTCTATGACACCTGTGGTGGAAGTGGAGGGCAAATCGTAATCAGTTTGGGTTCCAGCCCCAAGGACCTCTGTAAACTTTGCTTTTTGGTGATGACTTAATTTCCGAGCTTGAAAAGGACGCTTGTGTGTTTATCATGGCCTCTCATATTGGAAGATAACATTAATGGCTTGTGTGTTGATCGACGGTTGTGCATATCTCTTGGTCAGGAAAGTTGTAGGCACCATCGCCATTGTAAATCATTTGACAGGCCCGAGTGAACGGGGCGACCTATGATTGGTCAGCAATGTATCAGATTCCATACCGGGGGGTGGGGATGAAAAAACTGTTGTAGTGTTACATAATCAGATTATTTCAACTTACTTATCCTGTGGAAATACAGCTATATAGGAGATATTTTGAAATTCATAGGCACTGCATGTTTCAACATTTTAGATTTGACCACAATCTGGCACTTGAAACTATGTTAACAGAGAAAAACTGTGTGGTTTTCGATGAAAGTGTTAAAAGTCTAATATTGCATCATGATTACTGCCATCCATTTTTGACTGACATTCCAACGCTGTGCCATATTGGTGATGATCAGTATGCAAAGCATTTTTCAAACTTTAAGAAAGTTTGATTAGACCACATAGACCTAGTTCTTTTACGTAATTAAATGGCAAACATAAGATAATAGCAAAACTATTATGTTTTTCTTCTAATAGGAAATAGAAGTTCTGAATATGATTATTATATTGAATGATATGTATATATATAAATATAAATTGGTTTCTTTTTTCACATTTCGTGAAATATACCCCCCAAATTTTTTTTGATTAATAATTATAACATGAAATTAAATAAAAGAATTGATAACATGTGACAATATATTAGATGATAAATAATATATGAGAATGAATAGGAAAATAAATTAGATCATATAAGAAATGATCATATAAGAATAAGAAATGATCATATAAGAATAAGAAAGAAATGATCATATAAGAATAAGAAATGATCATATAAGAATAAGAAATGATCATAGTAATAACCGAAATATTGAATAATACTATATGAAATAAGGAATAAAAGAATAGAGTATCTTCTGAGTTCTGAGCCTTGTACAAGGATGCATTATACATAAGGCGACAACAAAGGATTACCTTAGTGAATTTAGCCTGTATAATCATATATCAACATAATCCACTCAATATATTGTGATACAAAATTTTATACAAATATTTAATTATAAGCATATGTTTTTCTTTTATATAATTATTAATAATTTCATCAAGTATATTGTGTATATATATCATGCGAGGACGCATGAATTTTTCAGGACGGGGGCATTTATCACCGAATAGTGATACTAAATTCTACTTCTTTTTCAAATTTTATTTTAAGGATATACAGAATTTATTTCTTAAAGTATATAGACAATATAGCTAATAGTAAGGTTATCATTTAGTCTTTCTTTACTTTTAGTGTTAATATTTTGATTTAAAGTCTATAAAAAGTAATTGCCTAAAAGCATGATTGGCTTTGACTGTTTTATAATCTTTGGATGCCAGTAGGCTTATTAAGAGAAACCTTGAGCAAAGATTTATACAGTTTACAATGCAGTCTGATCAACGCCAATCAAGTGTCAATGCTTTTTAATTCTTTATGGCTTAAAGCTTATTAGATCCTATAAATTATATTTCACTATGAAACTTTTAACCAATGACATTTATATATTTATTTAACTTCTTTTCATTTGATGTGTTACAATATTTTTATCTTTAATTTGATTTGTTGAAATCATTGTCCTGTTGTCTGTATAGAAATTAGTTACTTTAAAAGACCTCTACACACAGACAAGAGGGCAGATGAAATTAGAGACACACAGACAAGGAGATCGAATGCCTTGTATATAATTTGTAAATAATGTATTTTTAAAACTGTATATAAAGTAATATTGAAATGAATTTGGAATTGGACTTTTAATGAACAGTGACCGCCTTCACCAGAATACTTCTCCAGTAACGAGCTATACACCCCCAATCCTAGCTCTTCCATATGTATGAAATATTACATATGTATCACCTGGGTGCATATTCGAACACATAATAGCCCCGAAAAACGCCGGTGATATAAGTAAAGTCTAGCATCATATTTAAGAGGCGGCTAGATTTTGGGGGAATTGAAACAATATGGATCGAAATTACACCCAAATATAGAAAATCATTTTTATTATTCTTGGTTTACCAACCTCCTGCCTCCAATCTAAACTGGTATAACATTTTTGAAAGCCAGTTAAATATTGTTAACAGTTCAAATATACCATTATATATTATGGGTGACATTAATATGGATTTTAAACTGAACATTCCTAAACAATGGTTTGAAATTTTAACGATAAACAATTTACCTAACTTGTTAATTCTCCAGCAAGTTGTACTCAGAATAGTCAAACAATAATAGATCATCTATACAAACTCCCTCGATACGGTTATAGAATGAAATATTTCAGTTTCAGGTCTTAATGATCATTATTCAGTAATTTTTGTCATAGGAAATGATGAAAACATCAAGCGGCATTGTCATCTTGAAATCGAATATAGAAATTTCAAACAGTTCAATATATTATATGCATTTTTAAATGACCTTTCTCTCCAAAGCTTTTCAGATATTAAAACTATAGATAATCCAAATATGGCATTGGAAGTATGGTATAAATCATTTAATACTATTCTTAATCTGCATGCACCAAATATGGCATTGGAAGTATGGTATAAATCATTGGAAGTATGGTATAAATCATTGGAAGTATGGTATAAATCATTGGAAGTATGGTATAAATCATTGGAAGTATGGTATAAATTATTTAACACTATTCTTAATCTGCATGCACCAATTTGGCGTAAAATCTAAACGTCTTGTGTTATTAAACACTCTTCATTTCTCGACAACGTCCGGGAAAATAAGGCCTTGTCTAAAAACTAAACCCCTTTCAAATCTAAAACATCCCGAGAAACTGGACGGTCGTAAAGTAGACGATAAATGTCAAAACTAAACGGTGTTTCTAAATCTACACGGTAGCACAAACTGGGCGGTTTTTGATGAATCTTGACGGCATTTAACACATTGTTGACGTGCATTAGATTCTAGATGATAAGGGTAGTTTCTTACCTTTTTTCGTAAAATCTGGATGATACCCGGTCCCTAGTGTAAACTAGAGGTCCTGTATAAACTTCAAAAGCGTGCGGCAAGGAGGATTTTGGATGAAAAACCTGATTCACATTCGGCACCTTTGTTGAATCTCTAAATCTACCAACGCATTTAATACAACCAAGGAATGCTCACCTTCAAAATTCTAAGAGACACATTACCACCATATTTATGTAACACATTCTGCGAAAATTCTAAATTGACCGAAACTACCATGACTTTGAGATCAGAAAGTCAACTTAAATTAATTAGCAATTCCAAAAAGTAAGAAAAAGGCAATGACAAAAACATTTCAATATACCGCCTCTGTATTCTGGCATTCACTACCTCAAACTGTGAAACATGCGTCTTCAAGTTTTATCTTCAAAAAGCGAGTTAGTAAAACATGTTAAATCTTTGAACCCTTGATACAGTCTTTCCGAGACTGTAGAAGTTACTAGAAGGGCTGAGTGAATGATGTAACATCAATGATGACAATCAAGTCAATGTAGAGATATTTTAATATTCATACAATACAAATACAAGTACTTTATCTTTAAGAGTTTGTTTTTACAGGATTCTATATCTGTATTCTATACTGTCCTTGCCTGTAAAAACTCGTTTTCCCTTTTACTCTTCCCATATAAAACTGTCAAACTGTGGCTTCACCAGCAAGCATGCTTTTCTTGTTTACAAGCGGAATTGAAACAATAATAAGGCAAGACAAATCGATAAGTGATGCCAATGTAGGCGGAGTCTATACTACCCGATAAAATTAGTAATATGATAAGCAGGCCACTACACCCTTGTTATATATATATATATATATATATATATATAGATGATCTATTATTGTTTGACTATTCTGAGTACAACTTGCTGGAGAATTAACAAGTTAGGTAAATTGTTTATCGTTAAAATTTCAAACCATTGTTTAGGAATGTTCAGTTTAAAATCCATATTAATGTCACCCATAATATATAATGGTATATTTGAACTGTTAACAATATTTAACTGGCTTTCAAAAATGTTATACCAGTTTAGATTGGAGGCAGGAGGTTGGTAAACCAAGAATAATAAAAATGATTTTCTATATTTGGGTGTAATTTCGATCCATATTGTTTCAATTCCCCCAAAATCTAGCCGCCTCTTAAATATGATGCTAGACTTTACTTATATCACCGGCGTTTTTCGGGGCTATTCTGCGTTCGAATATGCACCCAGGTGATACATATGTAATATTTCATACATATGGAAGAGCTAGGATTGGGGGTGTATAGCTCGTTACTGGAGAAGTATTCTGGTGAAGGCGGTCACTGTTCATTAAAAGTCCAATTCCAAATTCATTTCAATATTACTTTATATACAGTTTTAAAAATACATTATTTACAAATTATATACAAGGCATTCGATCTCCTTGTCTGTGTGTCTCTAATTTCATCTGCCCTCTTGTCTGTGTGTAGAGGTCTTTTAAAGTAACTAATTTGTATACAGACAAAAGGACAATGATTTCAACAAATCAAATTAAAGATAAAAATATTGTAACACATCAAATGAAAAGAAGTTAAATAAATATATAAATTTCATTGGTTGAAAGTTTCATAGTGAAATATAATTTATAGGATCTAATAAGCTTTAAGCCATAAAGAATTAAAAAGCATTGACACTTGATTGGCATTGATCAGACTGCATTGTTAACTGTATAAATCTTTGCTCAAGGTTTCTCTTAATAAGCCTACTGGCATCCAAAGATTATAAAACAGTCAAAGCCAATCATGCTTTTAGGCAATTACTTTTTATAGACTTTAAATCAAAATATTAACACTAAAAGTAAAGAAAGACTAAATGATAACCTTACTATTAGCTATATTGTCTATATACTTTAAGAAATAAATTCTGTATATCCTTAAAATAAAATTTGAAAAAGAAGTAGAATTTAGTATCACTATTCGGTGATAAATGCCCCCATCCTGAAAAATTCATGCGTCCTCGCATGATATATATACACAATATACTTGATGAAATTATTAATAATTATATAAAAGAAAACATATGCTTATAATTAAATATTTGTATAAAATTTTGTATCACAATATATTGAGTGGATTATGTTGATATATGATTATACAGGCTAAAGTCACTAAGGTAATCCTTTGTTGTCGCCTTATGTATAATGCATCCTTGTACAAGGCTCAGAACTCAGAAGATACTCTATTCTTTTATTCCTTATTTCATATAGTATTATTCAATATTTCGGTTATTACTATGATCATTTCTTATTCTTATATGATCATTTCTTATTCTTATATGATCATTTCTTATATGATCTAATTTATTTTCCTATTCATTCTCATATATTATTTATCATCTAATATATTGTCACATGTTATCAATTCTTTTATTTAATTAGGGTTTCACACTGCGTAGCTTGTGTGAAACACTATTGTTTTTGTTAAAATTATTATTAGGGTTTCACACTGCGTAGCTTGTGTGAAACACTATTGTTTTTGTTAAAATTATTATTAGGGTTTCACACTGCGAAGCTTGTGTGAAACACTATTGTTTTTGTTAAAATTATTATTAGGGTTTCACACTGCGAAGCTTGTGTGAAACACTATTGTTTTTGTTAAAATTATTATTAGGGTTTCACACTGCGTAGCTTGTGTGAAACACTATTGTTTTTGTTAAAATTATTATTCTTATTATTATTATTCTTCTTTTGTTTTGAGTAGATCTCAGCAATTGATTGTCGGATCGTTACGATTTCTTCGGTTTTATCGGAAAAGTGGGTGTGACTTAGAGGATAAAGCTATTTTGAACGTTCTGCGACAATGCGAAATGTCCGAAATCACCGAAGCTATCGTTTTTAGAAATATTGCAGTAATTTTAACAATAATCATTGGATTTTAACTTTCGATGCATTTTGGCATAGCCGGAGACGGGGCACATAGCTACGCTACTTTTGATTTTTGATTTTCGGCAAATCTTCGCAGATATTAGGCGCTAAATTTAGAAAATTTAAATTTTTACAAAAAACTTTTTTATTTATGAATATTTTTTAGTCGTGTTTTACACAAATATAACGAGTCCTCTGACTTGGGCAAAAATGTGAAAAATTTTTGTCTCGGTAATTTTCCTTGGCCCCAATTGGCTAATTCAGTTTTTCAGTCCTAGATTAATTATTTATTGTTCGATTTGTATAAAACAAAGTTCATATGCTCCGTTGTCTCAATTGTCATTTTTTTTGTTACCAATAGTGTTATCTGTCGGCACCGGAAGTGGCGTAAATTGACAAAAAACTACAATTTTGACAGTTAGGTACCATTTTTCGAAAGCAAATATTATTTTTTTCAAATCTGGTATAACTGAAATTGTGCGCCCTTTAAAGGCGCACAAAATGTTGGAACCAGTTTTTTTTAATTTCGATTCCGTTTTCGGGCTATTTCGATTAAAAGGTGAAAAAAGGTGTAAAATTAAGCTATTTACAACCCATCCAGCGTTTTCATATTTTAAAATATTACTTCGTAACTTTCATAAACTCGTAGCAATAATCTATACGGAGAGAATGTATGTGAAAATTAATTTGTAATATGCGCAGTTGCCGAGAAATGGGCAATTTTGCATGAGTCACTTTTTACGCTAGTTTGCCTGTAAAAGAGTCAATTATTATTCGATTTTCATAAAAGTGACACCATTTGATGTGTAATGTCAATTTTAACTAGGTCAAACCAATTTAACATTTTCAATATCACCGGAAATGACGTAATTTGGGCAAAAATTGTATTTATAGCCTTCGAAACCAGTAATTTATTCAAATGAGTCATATTTGTTATTTGTTTAAAATTGTGATATTTGATTCAAATCAACTAATACAATGAACCCTTACGATCATATAGATATCACAAAATGGTTTCTAACTTGTTCAGTTGCGGAGAAATAGGCAATTTTCAACAGGTCACTTTTTAAGGTTTTTTGTCAATAAAAGTGTCAATTATTATTCGATTTTCATGAAATTTTCACTGTGTGATACATAATGCCATTTACGATTTCATACAAGTAATTTAAGATTTTCATTATCACCTGAAGTAACGTCATTTTGGCAAAAACTGTATTTTTAGCCTTCAAAACAGATATTTTATTCAAATGAATCAGATTTGTAATGTTTTTAAAATTATGATATTTGATTCCAATCAACAAATAGAATGAACTCATTCGATCATACAGATACCTCAAAATGGTTTCTAACTTGTACGGTTGCAGAGAAATAGGCGATTTTCTACAAGTCATTTTTCAAGGTTTTTGGTCTATAAAGGTGGCAATTATTATAGGATTTACATAAAATTTTCACCATGTGATGATGCTATTTCTGATTTCATAAACCAATTTAACATTTTCATTATCACCGGAAGTAATGTAATTTTGACAGGATCACTGACATGTAGCAAATGAATTGATTGCTGGATTTGGTTGTTTCTGCGTCCATTTTATTTCATGTGTGCAATGCTTATGTGGAAACCTGTTTAACGGTTTCATTGGTACCGGAAGTGACATAAGTTCAAGGGTAACGTGGCACCAGTGAAACCCGTCATTACTGCTTCGCAGTGTTTCACACTGCGTAGCTTGTGTGAAACACTATTGTTTTTGTTAAAATTATTAGGGTTTCACACTGCGTAGCTTGTGTGAAACACTATTGTTTTTGTTAAAATTATTATTAGGGTTTCACACTGCGTAGCTTGTGTGAAACACTATTGTTTTTGTTAAAATTATTATTCTTATTATTAGGGTTTCACACTGCGTAGCTTGTGTGAAACACTATTGTTTTTGTTAAAATTATTATTCTTATTATTATTATTCTTCTTTTGTTTTGAGTAGATCTCAGCAACTGATTGTCGGATCGTTACGATTTCTTCGGTTTTATCGGAAAAGTGGGTGTGACTTAGAGGATAAAGCTATTTTGAACGTTCTGCGACAATGCGAAATGTCCGAAATCACCGAAGCTATCGTTTTTAGAAATATTGCAGTAATTTTAACAATAATCATTGGATTTTAACTTTCGATGCATTTTGGCATAGCCGGAGACGGGGCACATAGCTACGCTACTTTTGATTTTTGATTTTCGGCAAATCTTCGCAGATATTAGGCGCTAAATTTAGAAAATTTAAATTTTTACAAAAAACTTTTTTATTTATGAATATTTTTTAGTCGTGTTTTACACAAATATAACGAGTCCTCTGACTTGGGCAAAAATGTGAAATTTTTTTGTCTCGGTAATTTTCCTTGGCCCCCATTGGCTAATTCAGTTTTTCAGTCCTAGATTAATTATTTATTGTTCGATTTGTATAAAACAAAGTTCATATGCTCCGTTGTCTCAATTGTCATTTTTTTTGTTACCAATAGTGTTATCTGTCGGCACCGGAAGTGGCGTAAATTGACAAAAAACTACAATTTTGACAGTTAGGTACCATTTTTCGAAAGCAAATATTATTTTTTTCAAATCTGGTATAACTGAAATTGTGCGCCCTTTAAAGGCGCACAAAATGTTGGGACCAGTTTTTTTAATTTCGATTCCGTTTTCGGGCTATTTCGATTAAAAGGTGAAAAAAGGTGTAAAATTAAGCTATTTACAACCCATCCAGCGTTTTCATATTTTAAAATATTACTTCGTAACTTTCATAAACTCGTAGCAATAATCTATACGGAGAGAATGTATGTGAAAATTAATTTGTAATATGCGCAGTTGCCGAGAAATGGGCAATTTTGCATGAGTCACTTTTTACGCTAGTTTGCCTGTAAAAGAGTCAATTATTATTCGATTTTCATAAAAGTGACACCATTTGATGTGTAATGTCAATTTTAACTAGGTCAAACCAATTTAACATTTTCAATATCACCGGAAATGACGTAATTTGGGCAAAAATTGTATTTATAGCCTTCGAAACCAGTAATTTATTCAAATGAGTCATATTTGTTATTTGTTTAAAATTTTGATATTTGATTCAAATCAACTAATACAATGAACCCTTACGATCATATAGATATCACAAAATGGTTTCTAACTTGTTCAGTTGCGGAGAAATAGGCAATTTTCAACAGGTCACTTTTTAAGGTTTTTTGTCAATAAAAGTGTCAATTATTATTCGATTTTCATGAAATTTTCATTGTGTGATACCTAATGCCATTTACGATTTCATACAAGTAATTTAAGATTTTCATTATCACCGGAAGTAACGTCATTTTGGCAAAAACTGTATTTTTAGCCTTCAAAACAGATATTTTATTCAAATGAATCAGATTTGTAATGTTTTTAAAATTATGATATTTGATTCCAATCAACAAATAGAATGAACTCATTCGATCATACAGATACCTCAAAATGGTTTCTAACTTGTACGGTTGCAGAGAAATAGGCGATTTTCTACAAGTCATTTTTCAAGGTTTTTGGTCTATAAAGGTGGCAACTATTATAGGATTTACATAAAATTTTCACCATGTGATGATGCTATTTCTGATTTCATAAACCAATTTAACATTTTCATTATCACCGGAAGTAATGTAATTTTGACAGGATCACTGACATGTAGCAAATGAATTGATTGCTGGATTTGGTTGTTTCTGCGTCCATTTTATTTCATGTGTGCAATGCTTATGTGGAAACCTGTTTAACGGTTTCATTGGTACCGGAAGTGACATAAGTTCAAGGGTAACGTGGCACTGGTGAAACCCGTCATTACTGCTTCGCAGTTCTAGTTATTCTTATTATTATTATTATTCTTCTTTTGTTTTGAGTAGATCTCAGCAACTGATTGTCTGATCGTTACGATTTCTTCAGTTTTACTGAAAAAGTGGGTGTGACTTAGAGGATAAAGCTATTTTGAACGTTCTGCGACAATGCGAAATGTCCGAAATCACCGAAGCTATCGTTTTTAGAAATATTGCAGTAATTTTAACAATAATCATTGGATTTTAACTTTCGATGCATTTTGGCATAGCCGGAGACGGGGCACATAGCTACGCTACTTTTGATTTTTGATTTTCGGCAAATCTTCGCAGATATTAGGCGCTAAATTTAGAAAATTTAAATTTTTACAAAAAACTTTTTTATTTATGAATATTTTTTAGTCGTGTTTTACACAAATATAACGAGTCCTCTGACTTGGGCAAAAATGTGAAAAATTTTTGTCTCGGTAATTTTCCTTGGCCCCAATTGGCTAATTCAGTTTTTCAGTCCTAGATTAATTATTTATTGTTCGATTTGTATAAAACAAAGTTCATATGCTCCGTTGTCTCAATTGTCATTTTTTTTGTTACCAATAGTGTTATCTGTCGGCACCGGAAGTGGCGTAAATTGACAAAAAACTACAATTTTGACAGTTAGGTACCATTTTTCGAAAGCAAATATTATTTTTTTCAAATCTGGTATAACTGAAATTGTGCGCCCTTTAAAGGCGCACAAAATGTTGGGACCAGTTTTTTTAATTTCGATTCCGTTTTCGGGCTATTTCGATTAAAAGGTGAAAAAAGGTGTAAAATTAAGCTATTTACAACCCATCCAGCGTTTTCATATTTTAAAATATTACTTCGTAACTTTCATAAACTCGTAGCAATAATCTATACGGAGAGAATGTATGTGAAAATTAATTTGTAATATGCGCAGTTGCCGAGAAATGGGCAATTTTGCATGAGTCACTTTTTACGCTAGTTTGCCTGTAAAAGAGTCAATTATTATTCGATTTTCATAAAAGTGACACCATTTGATGTGTAATGTCAATTTTAACTAGGTCAAACCAATTTAACATTTTCAATATCACCGGAAATGACGTAATTTGGGCAAAAATTGTATTTATAGCCTTCGAAACCAGTAATTTATTCAAATGAGTCATATTTGTTATTTGTTTAAAATTTTGATATTTGATTCAAATGAACTAATACAATGAACCCTTACGATCATATAGATATCACAAAATGGTTTCTAACTTGTTCAGTTGCGGAGAAATAGGCAATTTTCAACAGGTCACTTTTTAAGGTTTTTTGTCAATAAAAGTGTCAATTATTATTCGATTTTCATGAAATTTTCATTGTGTGATACCTAATGCCATTTACGATTTCATACAAGTAATTTAAGATTTTCATTATCACCGGAAGTAACGTCATTTTGGCAAAAACTGTATTTTTAGCCTTCAAAACAGATATTTTATTCAAATGAATCAGATTTGTAATGTTTTTAAAATTATGATATTTGATTCCAATCAACAAATAGAATGAACTCATTCGATCATACAGATACCTCAAAATGGTTTCTAACTTGTACGGTTGCAGAGAAATAGGCGATTTTCTACAAGTCATTTTTCAAGGTTTTTGGTCTATAAAGGTGGCAATTATTATAGGATTTACATAAAATTTTCACCATGTGATGATGCTATTTCTGATTTCATAAACCAATTTAACATTTTCATTATCACCGGAAGTAATGTAATTTTGACAGGATCACTGACATGTAGCAAATGAATTGATTGCTGGATTTGGTTGTTTCTGCGTCCATTTTATTTCATGTGTGCAATGCTTATGTGGAAACCTGTTTAACGGTTTCATTGGTACCGGAAGTGACATAAGTTCAAGGGTAACGTGGCACCAGTGAAACCCGTCATTACTGCTTCGCAGTTCTAGTTATTATTCTTCTTTTGTTTTGAGTAGATCTCAGCAACTGATTGTCGGATCGTTACGATTTCTTCGGTTTTATCGGAAAAGTGGGTGTGACTTAGAGGATAAAGCTATTTTGAACGTTCTGCGACAATGCGAAATGTCCGAAATCACCGAAGCTATCGTTTTTAGAAATATTGCAGTAATTTTAACAATAATCATTGGATTTTAACTTTCGATGCATTTTGGCATAGCCGGAGACGGGGCACATAGCTACGCTACTTTTGATTTTTGATTTTCGGCAAATCTTCGCAGATATTAGGCGCTAAATTTAGAAAATTTAAATTTTTACAAAAAACTTTTTTATTTATGAATATTTTTTAATCGTGTTTTACACAAATATAACGAGTCCTCTGACTTGGGCAAAAATGTGAAAATTTTTTGTCTCGGTAATTTTCCTTGGCCCCCATTGGCTAATTCAGTTTTTCAGTCCTAGATTAATTATTTATTGTTCGATTTGTATAAAACAAAGTTCATATGCCCCGTTGTCTCAATTGTCATTTTTTTTGTTACCAATAGTGTTATCTGTCGGCACCGGAAGTGGCGTAAATTGACAAAAAACTACAATTTTGACAGTTAGGTACCATTTTTCGAAAGCAAATATTATTTTTTTCAAATCTGGTATAACTGAAATTGTGCGCCCTTTAAAGGCGCACAAAATGTTGGGACCATTTTTTTTAATTTCGATTCCGTTTTCGGGCTATTTCGATTAAAAGGTGAAAAAAGGTGTAAAATTAAGCTATTTACAACCCATCCAGCGTTTTCATATTTTAAAATATTACTTCGTAACTTTCATAAACTCGTAGCAATAATCTATACGGAGAGAATGTATGTGAAAATTAATTTGTAATATGCGCAGTTGCCGAGAAATGGGCAATTTTGCATGAGTCACTTTTTACGCTAGTTTGCCTGTAAAAGAGTCAATTATTATTCGATTTTCATAAAAGTGACACCATTTGATGTGTAATGTCAATTTTAACTAGGTCAAACCAATTTAACATTTTCAATATCACCGGAAATGACGTAATTTGGGCAAAAATTGTATTTATAGCCTTCGAAACCAGTAATTTATTCAAATGAGTCATATTTGTTATTTGTTTAAAATTTTGATATTTGATTCAAATCAACTAATACAATGAACCCTTACGATCATATAGATATCACAAAATGGTTTCTAACTTGTTCAGTTGCGGAGAAATAGGCAATTTTCAACAGGTCACTTTTTAAGGTTTTTTTGTCAATAAAAGTGTCAATTATTATTCGATTTTCATGAAATTTTCACTGTGTGATACATAATGCCATTTACGATATCATACAAGTAATTTAAGATTTTCATTATCACCGGAAGTAACGTCATTTTGGCAAAAACTGTATTTTTAGCCTTCAAAACAGATATTTTATTCAAATGAATCAGATTTGTAATGTTTTTAAAATTATGATATTTGATTCCAATCAACAAATAGAATGAACTCATTCGATCATACAGATACCTCAAAATGGTTTCTAACTTGTACGGTTGCAGAGAAATAGGCGATTTTCTACAAGTCATTTTTCAAGGTTTTTGGTCTATAAATGTGGCAATTATTATAGGATTTACATAAAATTTTCACCATGTGATGATGCTATTTCTGATTTCATAAACCAATTTAACATTTTCATTATCACCGGAAGTAATGTAATTTTGACAGGATCACTGACATGTAGCAAATGAATTGATTGCTGGATTTGGTTGTTTCTGCGTCCATTTTATTTCATGTGTGCAATGCTTATGTGGAAACCTGTTTAACGGTTTCATTGGTACCGGAAGTGACATAAGTTCAAGGGTAACGTGGCACCGGTGAAACCCGTCATTACTGCTTCGCAGTTCTAGTTAGGGTTTCACACTGCGTAGCTTGTGTGAAACACTATTGTTTTTGTTAAAATTATTATTAGGGTTTCACACTGCGTAGCTTGTGTGAAACACTATTGTTTTTGTTAAAATTATTATTCTTATTATTATTATTCTTCTTTTGTTTTGAGTAGATCTCAGCAACTGATTGTCGGATCGTTACGATTTCTTCGGTTTTATCGGAAAAGTGGGTGTGACTTAGAGGATAAAGCTATTTTGAACGTTCTGCGACAATGCGAAATGTCCGAAATCACCGAAGCTATCGTTTTTAGAAATATTGCAGTAATTTTAACAATAATCATTGGATTTTAACTTTCGATGCATTTTGGCATAGCCGGAGACAGGGCACATAGCTACGCTACTTTTGATTTTTGATTTTCGGCAAATCTTCGCAGATATTAGGCGCTAAATTTAGAAAATTTAAATTTTTACAAAAAACTTTTTTATTTATGAATATTTTTTAATCGTGTTTTACACAAATATAACGAGTCCTCTGACTTGGGCAAAAATGTGAAAATTTTTTGTCTCGGTAATTTTCCTTGGCCCCCATTGGCTAATTCAGTTTTTCAGTCCTAGATTAATTATTTATTGTTCGATTTGTATAAAACAAAGTTCATATGCCCCGTTGTCTCAATTGTCATTTTTTTTGTTACCAATAGTGTTATCTGTCGGCACCGGAAGTGGCGTAAATTGACAAAAAACTACAATTTTGACAGTTAGGTACCATTTTTCGAAAGCAAATATTATTTTTTTCAAATCTGGTATAACTGAAATTGTGCGCTCTTTAAAGGCGCACAAAATGTTGGGACCATTTTTTTTAATTTCGATTCCGTTTTTGGGCTATTTCGATTAAAAGGTGAAAAAAGGTGTAAAATTAAGCTATTTACAACCCATCCAGCGTTTTCATATTTTAAAATATTACTTCGTAACTTTCATAAACTCGTAGCAATAATCTATACGGAGAGAATGTATGTGAAAATTAATTTGTAATATGCGCAGTTGCCGAGAAATGGGCAATTTTGCATGAGTCACTTTTTACGCTAGTTTGCCTGTAAAAGAGTCAATTATTATTCGATTTTCATAAAAGTGACACCATTTGATGTGTAATGTCAATTTTAACTAGGTCAAACCAATTTAACATTTTCAATATCACCGGAAATGACGTAATTTGGGCAAAAATTGTATTTATAGCCTTCGAAACCAGTAATTTATTCAAATGAGTCATATTTGTTATTTGTTTAAAATTTTGATATTTGATTCAAATCAACTAATACAATGAACCCTAACGATCATATAGATATCACAAAATGGTTTCTAACTTGTTCAGTTGCGGAGAAATAGGCAATTTTCAACAGGTCACTTTTTAAGGTTTTTTTGTCAATAAAAGTGTCAATTATTATTCGATTTTCATGAAATTTTCACTGTGTGATACATAATGCCATTTACGATATCATACAAGTAATTTAAGATTTTCATTATCACCGGAAGTAACGTCATTTTGGCAAAAACTGTATTTTTAGCCTTCAAAACAGATATTTTATTCAAATGAATCAGATTTGTAATGTTTTTAAAATTATGATATTTGATTCCAATCAACAAATAGAATGAACTCATTCGATCATACAGATACCTCAAAATGGTTTCTAACTTGTACGGTTGCAGAGAAATAGGCGATTTTCTACAAGTCATTTTTCAAGGTTTTTGGTCTATAAAGGTGGCAATTATTATAGGATTTACATAAAATTTTCAACATGTGATGATGCTATTTCTGATTTCATAAACCAATTTAACATTTTCATTATCACCGGAAGTAATGTAATTTTGACAGGATCACTGACATGTAGCAAATGAATTGATTGCTGGATTTGGTTGTTTCTGCGTCCATTTTATTTCATGTGTGCAATGCTTATGTGGAAACCTGTTTAACGGTTTCATTGGTACCGGAAGTGACATAAGTTCAAGGGTAACGTGGCACCGGTGAAACCCGTCATTACTGCTTCGCAGTTCTAGTTCTTCTTTTGTTTTGAGTAGATCTCAGCAACTGATTGTCGGATCGTTACGATTTCTTCGGTTTTATCGGAAAAGTGGGTGTGACTTAGAGGATAAAGCTATTTTGAACGTTCTGCGACAATGCGAAATGTCCGAAATCACCGAAGCTATCGTTTTTAGAAATATTGCAGTAATTTTAACAATAATCATTGGATTTTAACTTTCGATGCATTTTGGCATAGCCGGAGACGGGGCACATAGCTACGCTACTTTTGATTTTTGATTTTCGGCAAATCTTCGCAGATATTAGGCGCTAAATTTAGAAAATTTAAATTTTTACAAAAAACTTTTTTATTTATGAATATTCTTTAATCGTGTTTTACACAAATATAACGAGTCATCTGACTTGGGCAAAAATGTGAAAATTTTTTGTTTCGGTAATTTTCCTTGGCCCCCATTGGCTAATTCAGTTTTTCAGTCCTAGATTAATTATTTATTGTTCGATTTGTATAAAACAAAGTTCATATGCTCCGTTGTCTCAATTGTCATTTTGTTTGTTACCAATAGTGTTATCTGTCGGCACCGGAAGTGGCGTAAATTGACAAAAAACTACAATTTTGACAGTTAGGTACCATTTTTCGAAAGCAAATATTATTTTTTTCAAATCTGGTATAACTGAAATTGTGCGCCCTTTAAAGGCGCACAAAATGTTGGGACCAGTTTTTTTAATTTCGATTCCGTTTTCGGGCTATTTCGATTAAAAGGTGAAAAAAGGTGTAAAATTAAGCTATTTACAACCCATCCAGCGTTTTCATATTTTAAAATATTACTTCGTAACTTTCATAAACTCGTAGCAATAATCTGTACGGAGAGAATGTATGTGAAAATTAATTTGTAATATGCGCAGTTGCCGAGAAATGGGCAATTTTGCATGAGTCACTTTTTACGCTAGTTTGCCTGTAAAAGAGTCAATTATTATTCGATTTTCATAAAAGTGACACCATTTGATGTGTAATGTCAATTTTAACTAGGTCAAACCAATTTAACATTTTCAATATCACCGGAAATGACGTAATTTGGGCAAAAATTGTATTTATAGCCTTCGAAACCAGTAATTTATTCAAATGAGTCATATTTGTTATTTGTTTAAAATTTTGATATTTGATTCAAATCAACTAATACAATGAACCCTTACGATCATATAGATATCACAAAATGGTTTCTAACTTGTTCAGTTGCGGAGAAATAGGCAATTTTCAACAGGTCACTTTTTAAGGTTTTTTTGTCAAAAAAAGTGTCAATTATTATTCGATTTTCATGAAATTTTCACTGTGTGATACATAATGCCATTTACGATATCATACAAGTAATTTAAGATTTTCATTATCACCGGAAGTAACGTCATTTTGGCAAAAACTGTATTTTTAGCCTTCAAAACAGATATTTTATTCAAATGAATCAGATTTGTAATGTTTTTAAAATTATGATATTTGATTCCAATCAACAAATAGAATGAACTCATTCGATCATACAGATACCTCAAAATGGTTTCTAACTTGTACGGTTGCAGAGAAATAGGCGATTTTCTACAAGTCATTTTTCAAGGTTTTTGGTCTATAAAGGTGGCAATTATTATAGGATTTACATAAAATTTTCAACATGTGATGATGCTATTTCTGATTTCATAAACCAATTTAACATTTTCATTATCACCGGAAGTAATGTAATTTTGACAGGATCACTGACATGTAGCAAATGAATTGATTGCTGGATTTGGTTGTTTCTGCGTCCATTTTATTTCATGTGTGCAATGCTTATGTGGAAACCTGTTTAACGGTTTCATTGGTACCGGAAGTGACATAAGTTCAAGGGTAACGTGGCACCGGTGAAACCCGTCATTACTGCTTCGCAGTTCTAGTTCTTATTATTATTATTATTCTTCTTTTGTTTTGAGTAGATCTCAGCAACTACTTGTCGCATCGTTACGATTTCTTCGGTTTTACTGGGAAAGTGGGTGTGACTTAGAGGATAAAGCTATTTTGAACGTTCTGCGACAATGCGAAATGTCCGAAATCACCGAAGTTATCGTTTTTACAAATATTGCGGTAATTTTAACAATAATCATGGGATTTTAACTTTCGATACATTTTGGCATAGCTGGAGACAGGGCACATAGCTGCGCTACTTTTGATTTTTGATTTTCGGCAAATCTTCGCAGATATTAGGCGCTAAATTTAGAAAATTTAAATTTTTACAAAAAACTTTTTTATTTATGAATATTTTTTAGTCGTGTTTTACACAAATATAACGAGCCCTCTGACTTGGGCAAAAATGTGAAAATTTTTTGTCTCGGTAATTTTCCTTGGCCCCCATTGGCTAATTCAGTTTTTCAGTCCTAGATTAATTATTTATTGTTCGATTTGTATAAAACAAAGTTCATATGCTCCGTTGTCTCAATTGTCATTTTTTTTGTTACCAATAGTGTTATCTGTCGGCACCGGAAGTGGCGTAAATTGACAAAAAACTACAATTTTGACAGTTAGGTACCATTTTTCGAAAGCAAATATTATTGTTTTCAAATCTGGTATAACTGAAATTGTGCGCCCTTTAAAGGCGCACAAAATGTTGGGACCAGTTTTTTTAATTTCGATTCCGTTTTCGGGCTATTTCGATTAAAAGGTGAAAAAAGGTGTAAAATTAAGCTATTTACAACCCATCCAGCGTTTTCATATTTTAAAATATTACTTCGTAACTTTCATAAACTCGTAGCAATAATCTATACGGAGAGAATGTATGTGAAAATTAATTTGTAATATGCGCAGTTGCCGAGAAATGGGCAATTTTGCATGAGTCACTTTTTACGCTAGTTTGCCTGTAAAAGAGTCAATTATTATTCGATTTTCATAAAAGTGACACCATTTGATGTGTAATGTCAATTTTAACTAGGTCAAACCAAATTAACCCTTTCAATATCACCGGAAATGACGTAATTTGGGCAAAAATTGTATTTATAGCCTTCGAAACCAGTAATTTATTCAAATGAGTCATATTTGTTATTTGTTTAAAATTTTGATATTTGATTCAAATCAACTAATACAATGACCCCTTACGATCATATAGATATCACAAAATGGTTTCTAACTTGTTCAGTTGCGGAGAAATAAGCAATTTTCAACAGGTCACTTTTTAAGGTTTTTTGTCAATAAAAGTCTCAATTATTATTCGATTTTCATGAAATTTTCACTGTGTGATACATAATGCCATTTACGATTTCATACAAGTAATTTAAGATTTTCATTATCACCGGAAGTAACGTCATTTTGGCAAAAACTGTATTTTTAGCCTTCAAAACAGATATTTTATTCAAATGAATCAGATTTGTAATGTTTTTAAAATTATGATATTTGATTCCAATCAACAAATAGAATGAACTCCTTCGATCATACAGATACCTCAAAATGGTTTCTAACTTGTACGGTTGCAGAGAAATAGGCGATTTTCTACAAGTCATTTTTCAAGGTTTTTGGTCTATAAAGGTGGCAATTATTATAGGATTTACATAAAATTTTCACCATGTGATGATGCTATTTCTGATTTCATAAACCAATTTAACATTTTCATTATCACCGGAAGTAATGTAATTTTGACAGGATCACTGACATGTAGCAAATGAATTGATTGCTGGATTTGGTTGTTTCTGCGTCCATTTTATTTCATGTGTGCAATGCTTATGTGGAAACCTGTTTAACGGTTTCATTGGTACCGGAAGTGACATAAGTTCAAGGGTAACGTGGCACCGGTGAAACCCGTCATTACTGCTTCGCAGTTCTAGTTATTATTATTATTCTTCTTTTGTTTTGAGTAGATCTCAGCAACTACTTGTCGCATCGTTACGATTTCTTCGGTTTTACTGGGAAAGTGGGTGTGACTTAGAGGATAAAGCTATTTTGAACGTTCTGCGACAATGCGAAATGTCCGAAATCACCAAAGTTATCGTTTTTACAAATATTGCGGTAATTTTAACAATAATCATGGGATTTTAACTTTCGATACATTTTGGCATAGCTGGAGACAGGGCACATAGCTGCGCTACTTTTGATTTTTGATTTTCGGCAAATCTTCGCAGATATTAGGCGCTAAATTTAGAAAATTTAAATTTTTACAAAAAACTTTTTTATTTATGAATATTTTTTAGTCGTGTTTTACACAAATATAACGAGCCCTCTGACTTGGGCAAAAATGTGAAAAATTTTTGTCTCGGTAATTTTCCTTGGCCCCCATTGGCTAATTCAGTTTTTCAGTCCTAGATTAATTATTTATTGTTCGATTTGTATAAAACAAAGTTCATATGCTCCGTTGTCTCAATTGTCATTTTTTTTGTTACCAATAGTGTTATCTGTCGGCACCGGAAGTGGCGTAAATTGACAAAAAACTACAATTTTGACAGTTAGGTACCATTTTTCGAAAGCAAATATTATTGTTTTCAAATCTGGTATAACTGAAATTGTGCGCCCTTTAAAGGCGCACAAAATGTTGGGACCAGTTTTTTTAATTTCGATTCCGTTTTCGGGCTATTTCGATTAAAAGGTGAAAAAAGGTGTAAAATTAAGCTATTTACAACCCATCCAGCGTTTTCATATTTTAAAATATTACTTCGTAACTTTCATAAACTCGTAGCAATAATCTATACGGAGAGAATGTATGTGAAAATTAATTTGTAATATGCGCAGTTGCCGAGAAATGGGCAATTTTGCATGAGTCACTTTTTACGCTAGTTTGCCTGTAAAAGAGTCAATTATTATTCGATTTTCATAAAAGTGACACCATTTGATGTGTAATGTCAATTTTAACTAGGTCAAACCAAATTAACCCTTTCAATATCACCGGAAATGACGTAATTTGGGCAAAAATTGTATTTATAGCCTTCGAAACCAGTAATTTATTCAAATGAGTCATATTTGTTATATGTTTAAAATTTTGATATTTGATTCAAATCAACTAATACAATGACCCCTTACGATCATATAGATATCACAAAATGGTTTCTAACTTGTTCAGTTGCGGAGAAATAGGCAATTTTCAACAGGTCACTTTTTAAGGTTTTTTTGTCAATAAAAGTGTCAATTATTATTCGATTTTCATGAAATTTTCACTGTGTGATACATAATGCCATTTACGATATCATACAAGTAATTTAAGATTTTCATTATCACCGGAAGTAACGTCATTTTGGCAAAAACTGTATTTTTAGCCTTCAAAACAGATATTTTATTCAAATGAATCAGATTTGTAATGTTTTTAAAATTATGATATTTGATTCCAATCAACAAATAGAATGAACTCATTCGATCATACAGATACCTCAAAATGGTTTCTAACTTGTACGGTTGCAGAGAAATAGGCGATTTTCTACAAGTCATTTTTCAAGGTTTTTGGTCTATAAAGGTGGCAATTATTATAGGATTTACATAAAATTTTCAACATGTGATGATGCTATTTCTGATTTCATAAACCAATTTAACATTTTCATTATCACCGGAAGTAATGTAATTTTGACAGGATCACTGATATGTAGCAAATGAATTGATTGCTGGATTTGGTTGTTTTTGCGTCCATTTTATTTCATGTGTGCAATGCTTATGTGGAAACCTGTTTAACGGTTTCATTGGTACCGGAAGTGACATAAGTTCAAGGGTAACGTGGCACCGGTGAAACCCGTCATTACTGCTTCGCAGTTCTAGTTATTCTTATTATTATTATTCTTCTTTTGTTTTGAGTAGATCTCAGCAACTGATTGTCGGATCGTTACGATTTCTTCGGTTTTATCGGAAAAGTGGGTGTGACTTAGAGGATAAAGCTATTTTGAACGTTCTGCGACAATGCGAAATGTCCGAAATCACCGAAGCTATCGTTTTTAGAAATATTGCAGTAATTTTAACAATAATCATTGGATTTTAACTTTCGATGCATTTTGGCATAGCCGGAGACGGGGCACATAGCTACGCTACTTTTGATTTTTGATTTTCGGCAAATCTTCGCAGATATTAGGCGCTAAATTTAGAAAATTTAAATTTTTACAAAAAACTTTTTTATTTATGAATATTTTTTAATCGTGTTTTACACAAATATAACGAGTCCTCTGACTTGGGCAAAAATGTGAAAATTTTTTGTCTCGGTAATTTTCCTTGGCCCCCATTGGCTAATTCAGTTTTTCAGTCCTAGATTAATTATTTATTGTTCGATTTGTATAAAACAAAGTTCATATGCCCCGTTGTCTCAATTGTCATTTTTTTTGTTACCAATAGTGTTATCTGTCGGCACCGGAAGTGGCGTAAATTGACAAAAAACTACAATTTTGACAGTTAGGTACCATTTTTCGAAAGCAAATATTATTTTTTTCAAATCTGGTATAACTGAAATTGTGCGCCCTTTAAAGGCGCACAAAATGTTGGGACCATTTTTTTTAATTTCGATTCCGTTTTCGGGCTATTTCGATTAAAAGGTGAAAAAAGGTGTAAAATTAAGCTATTTACAACCCATCCAGCGTTTTCATATTTTAAAATATTACTTCGTAACTTTCATAAACTCGTAGCAATAATCTATACGGAGAGAATGTATGTGAAAATTAATTTGTAATATGCGCAGTTGCCGAGAAATGGGCAATTTTGCATGAGTCACTTTTTACGCTAGTTTGCCTGTAAAAGAGTCAATTATTATTCGATTTTCATAAAAGTGACACCATTTGATGTGTAATGTCAATTTTAACTAGGTCAAACCAATTTAACATTTTCAATATCACTGGAAATGACGTAATTTGGGCAAAAATTGTATTTATAGCCTTCGAAACCAGTAATTTATTCAAATGAGTCATATTTGTTATTTGTTTAAAATTTTGATATTTGATTCAAATCAACTAATACAATGAACCCTTACGATCATATAGATATCACAAAATGGTTTCTAACTTGTTCAGTTGCGGAGAAATAGGCAATTTTCAACAGGTCACTTTTTAAGGTTTTTTTGTCAATAAAAGTGTCAATTATTATTCGATTTTCATGAAATTTTCACTGTGTGATACATAATGCCATTTACGATATCATACAAGTAATTTAAGATTTTCATTATCACCGGAAGTAACGTCATTTTGGCAAAAACTGTATTTTTAGCCTTCAAAACAGATATTTTATTCAAATGAATCAGATTTGTAATGTTTTTAAAATTATGATATTTGATTCCAATCAACAAATAGAATGAACTCATTCGATCATACAGATACCTCAAAATGGTTTCTAACTTGTACGGTTGCAGAGAAATAGGCGATTTTCTACAAGTCATTTTTCAAGGTTTTTGGTCTATAAAGGTGGCAATTATTATAGGATTTACATAAAATTTTCAACATGTGATGATGCTATTTCTGATTTCATAAACCAATTTAACATTTTCATTATCACCGGAAGTAATGTAATTTTGACAGGATCACTGACATGTAGCAAATGAATTGATTGCTGGATTTGGTTGTTTTTGCGTCCATTTTATTTCATGTGTGCAATGCTTATGTGGAAACCTGTTTAACGGTTTCATTGGTACCGGAAGTGACATAAGTTCAAGGGTAACGTGGCACCGGTGAAACCCGTCATTACTGCTTCGCAGTTCTAGTTCTTATTATTATTATTATTCTTCTTTTGTTTTGAGTAGATCTCAGCAACTACTTGTCGCATCGTTACGATTTCTTCGGTTTTACTGGGAAAGTGGGTGTGACTTAGAGGATAAAGCTATTTTGAACGTTCTGCGACAATGCGAAATGTCCGAAATTACCGAAGTTATCGTTTTTACAAATATTGCGGTAATTTTAACAATAATCATGGGATTTTAACTTTCGATACATTTTGGCATAGCTGGAGACAGGGCACATAGCTGCGCTACTTTCGATTTTTGATTTTCAGCAAAAATTCGAAGATATTAGGCGCCAAATTTCGGAAATTTAAAATTTTACAAAAAACTTTTTTATTGATGAATATTTTTTACTCGTGTTGTGCACAGAATTAAAGAGTCATCTGACTTGCGCAAAAATGTTAAAATTTTTTGTCTCAGTAATTTTCCTTGGCCTCCATTGGCTAATTCAGTTTTTCAGTCCTAGCTTAATTTTTTATTGTTCGATTTGTATAAAACAAAGTTCATATGCTTCGTTGTCTCAATTGTCATTTTTTTTATTACCAAAAGTGTTATCTGTCGGCACCGGAAGTGGCATAATTTTACCAAAAACTACAATTTTGACAGTTAGGTACCATTTTTTGAAAACAAATATTATTTTTTTGAAAAATTATATGACTCAAAGAGTGTGTCCTTTAAAGGCGCAAAAAATGTCGGAAGCAGTTTTTTTAATTTCTTTTTCATTTTCTAGCAAATTGGATTAAGAGGTGAAAAAAGGCGTAAAATTGACCTATTTACAACTCATTCAGGCTTTTCAGATTTTAAAATATTTTTACGTAACTTTTATAAACTTGTAGCTATAATCCATACGAAGAGAATGTATGTGAAAATTAGTTTGTAATATAAGCAGTTGCCGAGAAATAGGCAATTTTGCATGAGTCACTTTTCACGTAATTTTGGCTGTAAAAGAATCAATTATTATTCGATTTTCAATTTTCTTTCGCCATTGGATGCCTAATGCCATAGTGGACTATGTCAAACCATTTTACCCCTTGCGCTGCCACCGGAAATGACGTCATTTGCTCAAAACTTAAATTTTAGCCTTCAAAAAACAATATTTTATTCAAATGATTCGTATTTGTTATTTTTTTCAAATTATGATATTTGATTCTATTGATCAAATAGATTGAACCCATACGATCATACAGATACCACAAAATGGTTTCTAACTTGTACGGTTGCAGAGAAATGGGCGATTTTCCTTAAGTCACTTTTCAAGGTTTTTGGTCTATAAAAGTGTCAGTTATTATTCGATTTTCATAAAATTTTCACCATATGATATCTTGTGTCATTTATGATTTCATAGAACTAATTTAACATTTTCATTATCACCGGAAGTAACGTCATTTTGGCAAAAACTGTATTTTTAGCCTTCAAAACAGATATTTTTTTCAAATGAGTCTTATTTGTATTGTTTTTAAAATTATGATATTTGATTCCAATCAGCAAATAGATTGAACCCATACGATCATACAGATACCAGAAAATGGTTTCTAACTTGTACGGTTGCAGAGAAATAGGCGATTTTCTACAAGTCACTTTTCAAGGTTTTTGGTCTATAAAAGTGGCAATTGTTATTCGATTTACATACAATTTTCACCATGTGATGCCCTATGTCATTTCTGATTTCATAAAAGTAATTGAACATTTTCATTATCACCGGAAGTACAGTACACTTACATGTAACAAATGTATAAAATGAATTGATATTGCTGGATTTTGTTGATTCGGCGTCCATTTTATTTGATGTGTGCAATGCTTATGTGGAAACCTGTTTAATGGTTTCATTGGTACGGGAAGTAACATGTTTAGGGTAAAGTGGCACCGGTGAAACCCGTCATTACTGCATCGCAGTTCTAGTTCTTATTATTATTATTCTTCTTTTGTTTTGAGTAGATCTCAGCAACTGATTGTCGGATCGTTACGATTTCTTCGGTTTTATCGGAAAAGTGGGTGTGACTTAGAGGATAAAGCTATTTTGAACGTTCTGCGACAATGCGAAATGTCCGAAATCACCGAAGCTATCGTTTTTAGAAATATTGCAGTAATTTTAACAATAATCATTGGATTTTAACTTTCGATGCATTTTGGCATAGCCGGAGACGGGGCACATAGCTACGCTACTTTTGATTTTTGATTTTCGGCAAATCTTCGCAGATATTAGGCGCTAAATTTAGAAAATTTAAATTTTTACAAAAAACTTTTTTATTTATAAATATTTTTTAATCGTGTTTTACACAAATATAACGAGTCCTCTGACTTGGGCAAAAATGTGAAAATTTTTTGTCTCGGTAATTTTCCTTGGCCCCCATTGGCTAATTCAGTTTTTCAGTCCTAGATTAATTATTTATTGTTCGATTTGTATAAAACAAAGTTCATATGCCCCGTTGTCTCAATTGTCATTTTTTTTGTTACCAATAGTGTTATCTGTCGGCACCGGAAGTGGCGTAAATTGACCAAAAACTACAATTTTGACAGTTAGGTACCATTTTTCGAAAGCAAATATTATTTTTTTCAAATCTGGTATAACTGAAATTGTGCGCCCTTTAAAGGCGCACAAAATGTTGGGACCATTTTTTTTAATTTCGATTCCGTTTTCGGGCTATTTCGATTAAAAGGTGAAAAAAGGTGTAAAATTAAGCTATTTACAACCCATTCAGCGTTTTCATATTTTAAAATATTACTTCGTAACTTTCATAAACTCGTAGCAATAATCTATACGGAGAGAATGTATGTGAAAATTAATTTGTAATATGCGCAGTTGCCGAGAAATGGGCAATTTTGCATGAGTCACTTTTTACGCTAGTTTGCCTGTAAAAGAGTCAATTATTATTCGATTTTCATAAAAGTGACACCATTTGATGTGTAATGTCAATTTTAACTAGGTCAAACCAATTTAACATTTTCAATATCACCGGAAATGACGTAATTTGGGCAAAAATTGTATTTATAGCCTTCGAAACCAGTAATTTATTCAAATGAGTCATATTTGTTATTTGTTTAAAATTTTGATATTTGATTCAAATCAACTAATACAATGAACCCTTACGATCATATAGATATCACAAAATGGTTTCTAACTTGTTCAGTTGCGGAGAAATAGGCAATTTTCAACAGGTCACTTTTTAAGGTTTTTTTGTCAAAAAAAGTGTCAATTATTATTCGATTTTCATGAAATTTTCACTGTGTGATACATAATGCCATTTACGATTTCATACAAGTAATTTAAGATTTTCATTATCACCGAAAGTAACGTCATTTTGGCAAAAACTGTATTTTTAGCCTTCAAAACAGATATTTTATTCAAATGAATCAGATTTGTAATGTTTTTAAAATTATGATATTTGATTCCAATCAACAAATAGAATGAACTCATTCGATCATACAGATACCTCAAAATGGTTTCTAACTTGTACGGTTGCAGAGAAATAGGCGATTTTCTACAAGTCATTTTTCAAGGTTTTTGGTCTATAAAGGTGGCAATTATTATAGGATTTACATAAAATTTTCAACATGTGATGATGCTATTTCTGATTTCATAAACCAATTTAACATTTTCATTATCACCGGAAGTAATGTAATTTTGACAGGATCACTGACATGTAGCAAATGAATTGATTGCTGGATTTGGTTGTTTCTGCGTCCATTTTATTTCATGTGTGCAATGCTTATGTGGAAACCTGTTTAACGGTTTCATTGGTACCGGAAGTGACATAAGTTCAAGGGTAACGTGGCACCGGTGAAACCCGTCATTACTGCTTCGCAGTTCTAGTTATTCTTATTATTATTATTCTTCTTTTGTTTTGAGTAGATCTCAGCAACTGATTGTCGGATCGTTACGATTTCTTCGGTTTTATCGGAAAAGTGGGTGTGACTTAGAGGATAAAGCTATTTTGAACGTTCTGCGACAATGCGAAATGTCCGAAATCACCGAAGCTATCGTTTTTAGAAATATTGCAGTAATTTTAACAATAATCATTGGATTTTAACTTTCGATGCATTTTGGCATAGCCGGAGACGGGGCACATAGCTACGCTACTTTTGATTTTTGATTTTCGGCAAATCTTCGCAGATATTAGGCGCTAAATTTAGAAAATTTAAATTTTTACAAAAAACTTTTTTATTTATGAATATTTTTTAATCGTGTTTTACACAAATATAACGAGTCCTCTGACTTGGGCAAAAATGTGAAAATTTTTTGTCTCGGTAATTTTCCTTGGCCCCCATTGGCTAATTCAGTTTTTCAGTCCTAGATTAATTATTTATTGTTCGATTTGTATAAAACAAAGTTCATATGCCCCGTTGTCTCAATTGTCATTTTTTTTGTTACCAATAGTGTTATCTGTCGGCACCGGAAGTGGCGTAAATTGACAAAAAACTACAATTTTGACAGTTAGGTACCATTTTTCGAAAGCAAATATTATTTTTTTCAAATCTGGTATAACTGAAATTGTGCGCCTTTTAAAGGCGCACAAAATGTTGGGACCATGTTTTTTAATTTCGATTCCGTTTTCGGGCTATTTCGATTAAAAGGTGAAAAAAGGTGTAAAATTAAGCTATTTACAACCCATCCAGCGTTTTCATATTTTAAAATATTACTTCGTAACTTTCATAAACTCGTAGCAATAATCTATACGGAGAGAATGTATGTGAAAATTAATTTGTAATATGCGCAGTTGCCGAGAAATGGGCAATTTTGCATGAGTCACTTTTTACGCTAGTTTGCCTGTAAAAGAGTCAATTATTATTCGATTTTCATAAAAGTGACACCATTTGATGTGTAATGTCAATTTTAACTAGGTCAAACCAATTTAACATTTTCAATATCACCGGAAATGACGTAATTTGGGCAAAAATTGTATTTATAGCCTTCGAAACCAGTAATTTATTCAAATGAGTCATATTTGTTATTTGTTTAAAATTTTGATATTTGATTCAAATCAACTAATACAATGAACCCTTACGATCATATAGATATCACAAAATGGTTTCTAACTTGTTCAGTTGCGGAGAAATAGGCAATTTTCAACAGGTCACTTTTTAAGGTTTTTTTGTCAATAAAAGTGTCAATTATTATTCGATTTTCATGAAATTTTCACTGTGTGATACATAATGCCATTTACGATTTCATACAAGTAATTTAAGATTTTCATTATCACCGGAAGTAACGTCATTTTGGCAAAAACTGTATTTTTAGCCTTCAAAACAGATATTTTATTCAAATGAATCAGATTTGTAATGTTTTTAAAATTATGATATTTGATTCCAATCAACAAATAGAATGAACTCATTCGATCATACAGATACCTCAAAATGGTTTCTAACTTGTACGGTTGCAGAGAAATAGGCGATTTTCTACAAGTCATTTTTCAAGGTTTTTGGTCTATAAAGGTGGCAATTATTATAGGATTTACATAAAATTTTCAACATGTGATGATGCTATTTCTGATTTCATAAACCAATTTAACATTTTCATTATCACCGGAAGTAATGTAATTTTGACAGGATCACTGACATGTAGCAAATGAATTGGTTGCTGGATTTGGTTGTTTCTGTGTCCATTTTATTTCATGTGTGCAATGCTTATGTGGAAACCTGTTTAACGGTTTCATTGGTACCGGAAGTGACATAAGTTCAAGGGTAACGTGGCACCGGTGAAACCCGTCATTACTGCTTCGCAGTTCTAGTTCTTATTATTATTATTCTTCTTTTGTTTTGAGTAGATCTCAGCAACTGATTGTCGGATCGTTACGATTTCTTCGGTTTTATCGGAAAAGTGGGTGTGACTTAGAGGATAAAGCTATTTTGAACGTTCTGCGACAATGCGAAATGTCCGAAATCACCGAAGCTATCGTTTTTAGAAATATTGCAGTAATTTTAACAATAATCATTGGATTTTAACTTTCGATGCATTTTGGCATAGCCGGAGACGGGGCACATAGCTACGCTACTTTTGATTTTTGATTTTCGGCAAATCTTCGCAGATATAAGGCGCTAAATTTAGAAAATTTAAATTTTTACAAAAAACTTTTTTATTTATGAATATTTTTTAGTCGTGTTTTACACAAATATAACGAGTCCTCTGACTTGGGCAAAAATGTGAAAAATTTTTGTCTCGGTAATTTTCCTTGGCCCCCATTGGCTAATTCAGTTTTTCAGTCCTAGATTAATTATTTATTGTTCGATTTGTATAAAACAAAGTTCATATGCTCCGTTGTCTCAATTGTCATTTTTTTTGTTACCAATAGTGTTATCTGTCGGCACCGGAAGTGGCGTAAATTGACAAAAAACTACAATTATGACAGTTAGGTACCATTTTTCGAAAGCAAATATTATTTTTTTCAAATCTGGTATAACTGAAATTGTGCGCCCTTTAAAGGCGCACAAAATGTTGGACCAGTTTTTTTAATTTCGATTCCGTTTTCGGGCTATTTCGATTAAAAGGTGAAAAAAGGTGTAAAATTAAGCTATTTACAACCCATCCAGCGTTTTCATATTTTAAAATATTACGTCGTAACTTTCATAAACTCGTAGCAATAATCTATACGGAGAGAATGTATGTGAAAATTAATTTGTAATATGCGCAGTTGCCGAGAAATGGGCAATTTTGCATGAGTCACTTTTTACGCTAGTTTGCCTGTAAAAGAGTCAATTATTATTCGATTTTCATAAAAGTGACACCATTTGATGTGTAATGTCAATTTTAACTAGGTCAAACCAATTTAACATTTTCAATATCACCGGAAATGACGTAATTTGGGCAAAAATTGTATTTATAGCCTTCGAAACCAGTAATTTATTCAAATGAGTCATATTTGTTATTTGTTTAAAATTTTGATATTTGATTCAAATCAACTAATACAATGAACCCTTACGATCATATAGATATCACAAAATGGTTTCTAACTTGTTCAGTTGCGGAGAAATAGGCAATTTTCAACAGGTCACTTTTTAAGGTTTTTTGTCAATAAAAGTGTCAATTATTATTCGATTTTCATGAAATTTTCACTGTGTGATACATAATGCCATTTACGATTTCATACAAGTAATTTAAGATTTTCATTATCACCGGAAGTAACGTCATTTTGGCAAAAACTGTATTTTTAGCCTTCAAAACAGATATTTTATTCAAATGAATCAGATTTGTAATGTTTTTAAAATTAAGATATCTGATTCCAATCAACAAATAGAATGAACTCATTCGATCATACAGATACCTCAAAATGGTTTCTAACTTGTACGGTTGCAGAGAAATAGGCGATTTTCTACAAGTCATTTTTCAAGGTTTTTGGTCTATAAAGGTGGCAATTATTATAGGATTTACATAAAATTTTCACCATGTGATGATGCTATTTCTGATTTCATAAACCAATTTAACATTTTCATTATCACCGGAAGTAATGTAATTTTGACAGGATCACTGACATGTAGCAAATGAATTGATTGCTGGATTTGGTTGTTTCTGCGTCCATTTTATTTTATGTGTGCAATGCTTATGTGGAAACCTGTTTAACGGTTTCATTGGTACCGGAAGTGACATAAGTTCTAGGGTAACGTGGCACCGGTGAAACCCGTCATTACTGCTTCGCAGTTCTAGTTAGGGTTTCACACTGCGTAGCTTGTGTGAAACACTATTGTTTTTGTTAAAATTATTATTCTTATTATTATTATTCTTCTTTTGTTTTGAGTAGATCTCAGCAACTGATTGTCGGATCGTTACGATTTCTTCGGTTTTATCGGAAAAGTGGGTGTGACTTAGAGGATAAAGCTATTTTGAACGTTCTGCGACAATGCGAAATGTCCGAAATCACCGAAGCTATCGTTTTTAGAAATATTGCAGTAATTTTAACAATAATCATTGGATTTTAACTTTCGATGCATTTTGGCATAGCCGGAGACGGGGCACATAGCTACGCTACTTTTGATTTTTGATTTTCGGCAAATCTTCGCAGATATTAGGCGCTAAATTTAGAAAATTTAAATTTTTACAAAAAACTTTTTTATTTATGAATATTTTTTAATCGTGTTTTACACAAATATAACGAGTCCTCTGACTTGGGCAAAAATGTGAAAATTTTTTGTCTCGGTAATTTTCCTTGGCCCCCATTGGCTAATTCAGTTTTTCAGTCCTAGATTAATTATTTATTGTTCGATTTGTATAAAACAAAGTTCATATGCCCCGTTGTCTCAATTGTCATTTTTTTTGTTACCAATAGTGTTATCTGTCGGCACCGGAAGTGGCGTAAATTGACAAAAAACTACAATTTTGACAGTTAGGTACCATTTTTCGAAAGCAAATATTATTTTTTTCAAATCTGGTATAACTGAAATTGTGCGCCCTTTAAAGGCGCACAAAATGTTGGGACCATTTTTTTTAATTTCGATTCCGTTTTCGGGCTATTTCGATTAAAAGGTGAAAAAAGGTGTAAAATTAAGCTATTTACAACCCATCCAGCGTTTTCATATTTTAAAATATTACTTCGTAACTTTCATAAACTCGTAGCAATAATCTATACGGAGAGAATGTATGTGAAAATTAATTTGTAATATGCGCAGTTGCCGAGAAATGGGCAATTTTGCATGAGTCACTTTTTACGCTAGTTTGCCTGTAAAAGAGTCAATTATTATTCGATTTTCATAAAAGTGACACCATTTGATGTGTAATGTCAATTTTAACTAGGTCAAACCAATTTAACATTTTCAATATCACCGGAAATGACGTAATTTGGGCAAAAATTGTATTTATAGCCTTCGAAACCAGTAATTTATTCAAATGAGTCATATTTGTTATTTGTTTAAAATTTTGATATTTGATTCAAATCAACTAATACAATGAACCCTTACGATCATATAGATATCACAAAATGGTTTCTAACTTGTTCAGTTGCGGAGAAATAGGCAATTTTCAACAGGTCACTTTTTAAGGTTTTTTTGTCAATAAAAGTGTCAATTATTATTCGATTTTCATGAAATTTTCACTGTGTGATACATAATGCCATTTACGATATCATACAAGTAATTTAAGATTTTCATTATCACCGGAAGTAACGTCATTTTGGCAAAAACTGTATTTTTAGCCTTCAAAACAGATATTTTATTCAAATGAATCAGATTTGTAATGTTTTTAAAATTATGATATTTGATTCCAATCAACAAATAGAATGAACTCATTCGATCATACAGATACCTCAAAATGGTTTCTAACTTGTACGGTTGCAGAGAAATAGGCGATTTTCTACAAGTCATTTTTCAAGGTTTTTGGTCTATAAAGGTGGCAATTATTATAGGATTTACATAAAATTTTCAACATGTGATGATGCTATTTCTGATTTCATAAACCAATTTAACATTTTCATTATCACCGGAAGTAATGTAATTTTGACAGGATCACTGACATGTAGAAAATGAATTGATTGCTGGATTTGGTTGTTTCTGCGTCCATTTTATTTCATGTGTGCAATGCTTATGTGGAAACCTGTTTAACGGTTTCATTGGTACCGGAAGTGACATAAGTTCAAGGGTAACGTGGCACCGGTGAAACCCGTCATTACTGCTTCGCAGTTCTAGTTCTTATTATTATTATTATTATTATTCTTCTTTTGTTTTGAGTAGATCTCAGCAACTACTTGTCGCATCGTTACGATTTCTTCGGTTTTACTGGGAAAGTGGGTGTGACTTAGAGGATAAAGCTATTTTGAACGTTCTGCGACAATGCGAAATGTCCGAAATCACCGAAGTTATCGTTTTTACAAATATTGCGGTAATTTTAACAATAATCATGGGATTTTAACTTTCGATACATTTTGGCATAGCTGGAGACAGGGCACATAGCTGCGCTACTTTCGATTTTTGATTTTCAGCAAAAATTCGAAGATATTAGGCGCCAAATTTCGGAAATTTAAAATTTTACAAAAAACTTTTTTATTGATGAATATTTTTTACTCGTGTTGTGCACAGAATTAAAGAGTCATCTGACTTGCGCAAAAATGTTAAAATTTTTTGTCTCAGTAATTTTCCTTGGCCCCCATTGGCTAATTCAGTTTTTCAGTCCTAGATTAATTATTTATTGTTCGATTTGTATAATACAAAGTTCATATGCTCCGTTGTCTCAATTGTCATTTTTTTTGTTACCAATAGTGTTATCTGTCGGCACCGGAAGTGGCGTAAATTGACAAAAAACTACAATTTTGACAGTTAGGTACCATTTTTCGAAAGCAAATATTATTTTTTTTCAAATCCGGTATAACTGAAATTGTGCGCCCTTTAAAGGCGCACAAAATGTTGGGACCAGTTTTTTTAATTTCGATTCCGTTTTCGGGCTATTTCGATTAAAAGGTGAAAAAAGGTGTAAAATTAAGCTATTTACAACCCATCCAGCATTTTCATATTTTAAAATATTACTTCGTAACTTTCATAAACTCGTAGCAATAATCTATACGGAGAGAATGTATGTGAAAATTAATTTGTAATATGCGCAGTTGCCGAGAAATGGGCAATTTTGCATGAGTCACTTTTTACGCTAGTTTGCCTGTAAAAGAGTCAATTATTATTCGATTTTCATAAAAGTGACACCATTTGATGTGTAATGTTAATTTTAACTAGGTCAAACCAATTTAACATTTTCAATATCACCGGAAATGACGTAATTTGGGCAAAAATTGTATTTATAGCCTTCGAAACCAGTAATTTACTCAAATGAGTCATATTTGTTATTTGTTTAGAATTTTGATATTTGATTCAAATCAACTAATACAATGAACCCTTACGATCATATAGATATCACAAAATGGTTTCTAACTTGTTCAGTTGCGGAGAAATAGGCAATTTTCAACAGGTCACTTTTTAAGGTTTTTTGTCAATAAAAGTGTCAATTATTATTCGATTTTCATGAAATTTTCACTGTGTGATACATAATGCCATTTACGATTTCATACAAGTAATTTAAGATTTTCATTATCACCGGAAGTAACGTCATTTTGGCAAAAACTGTATTTTTAGCCTTCAAAACAGATATTTTATTCAAATGAATCAGATTTGTAATGTTTTTAAAATTATGATATTTGATTCCAATCAACAAATAGAATGAACTCCTTCGATCATACAGATACCTCAAAATGGTTTCTAACTTGTACGGTTGCAGAGAAATAGGCGATTTTCTACAAGTCATTTTTCAAGGTTTTTGGTCTATAAAGGTGGCAATTATTATAGGATTTACATAAAATTTTCACCATGTGATGATGCTATTTCTGATTTCATAAACCAATTTAACATTTTCATTATCACCGGAAGTAATGTAATTTTGACAGGATCACTGACATGTAGCAAATGAATTGATTGCTGGATTTGGTTGTTTCTGCGTCCATTTTATTTCATGTGTGCAATGCTTATGTGGAAACCTGTTTAACGGTTTCATTGGTACCGGAAGTGACATAAGTTCAAGGGTAACGTGGCACCGGTGAAACCCGTCATTACTGCTTCGCAGTTCTAGTTCTTATTAGGGTTTCACACTGCGTAGCTTGTGTGAAACACTATTGTTTTTGTTAAAATTATTATTAGGGTTTCACACTGCGTAGCTTGTGTGAAACACTATTGTTTTTGTTAAAATTATTATTAGGGTTTCACACTGCGAAGCTTGTGTGAAACACTATTGTTTTTGTTAAAATTATTATTCTTATTATTATTATTATTCTTCTTTTGTTTTGAGTAGATCTCAGCAACTACTTGTCGCATCGTTACGATTTCTTCGGTTTTACTGGGAAAGTGGGTGTGACTTAGAGGATAAAGCTATTTTGAACGTTCTGCGACAATGCGAAATGTCCGAAATCACCGAAGTTATCGTTTTTACAAATATTGCGGTAATTTTAACAATAATCATGGGATTTTAACTTTCGATACATTTTGGCATAGCTGGAGACAGGGCACATAGCTGCGCTACTTTCGATTTTTGATTTTCAGCAAAAATTCGAAGATATTAGGCGCCAAATTTCGGAAATTTAAAATTTTACAAAAAACTTTTTTATTGATGAATATTTTTTACTCGTGTTGTGCACAGAATTAAAGAGTCATCTGACTTGCGCAAAAATGTTAAAATTTTTTGTCTCAGTAATTTTCCTTGGCCTCCATTGGCTAATTCAGTTTTTCAGTCCTAGCTTAATTTTTTATTGTTCGATTTGTATAAAACAAAGTTCATATGCTTCGTTGTCTCAATTGTCATTTTTTTTATTACCAAAAGTGTTATCTGTCGGCACCGGAAGTGGCATAATTTTACCAAAAACTACAATTTTGACAGTTAGGTACCATTTTTTGAAAACAAATATTATTTTTTTGAAAAATTATATGACTCAAAGAGTGTGTCCTTTAAAGGCGCAAAAAATGTCGGAAGCAGTTTTTTTAATTTCTTTTTCATTTTCTAGCAAATTGGATTAAGAGGTGAAAAAAGGCGTAAAATTGACCTATTTACAACTCATTCAGGCTTTTCAGATTTTAAAATATTTTTACGTAACTTTTATAAACTTGTAGCTATAATCCATACGAAGAGAATGTATGTGAAAATTAGTTTGTAATATAAGCAGTTGCCGAGAAATAGGCAATTTTGCATGAGTCACTTTTCACGTAATTTTGGCTGTAAAAGAATCAATTATTATTCGATTTTCAATTTTCTTTCGCCATTGGATGCCTAATGCCATAGTGGACTATGTCAAACCATTTTACCCCTTGCGCTGCCACCGGAAATGACGTCATTTGCTCAAAACTTAAATTTTAGCCTTCAAAAAACAATATTTTATTCAAATGATTCGTATTTGTTATTTTTTTCAAATTATGATATTTGATTCTATTGATCAAATAGATTGAACCCATACGATCATACAGATACCACAAAATGGTTTCTAACTTGTACGGTTGCAGAGAAATGGGCGATTTTCCTTAAGTCACTTTTCAAGGTTTTTGGTCTATAAAAGTGTCAGTTATTATTCGATTTTCATAAAATTTTCACCATATGATATCTTGTGTCATTTATGATTTCATAGAACTAATTTAACATTTTCATTATCACCGGAAGTAACGTCATTTTGGCAAAAACTGTATTTTTAGCCTTCAAAACAGATATTTTTTTCAAATGAGTCTTATTTGTATTGTTTTTAAAATTATGATATTTGATTCCAATCAGCAAATAGATTGAACCCATACGATCATACAGATACCAGAAAATGGTTTCTAACTTGTACGGTTGCAGAGAAATAGGCGATTTTCTACAAGTCACTTTTCAAGGTTTTTGGTCTATAAAAGTGGCAATTGTTATTCGATTTACATACAATTTTCACCATGTGATGCCCTATGTCATTTCTGATTTCATAAAAGTAATTAAACATTTTCATTATCACCGGAAGTACAGTACACTTACATGTAACAAATGTATAAAATGAATTGATATTGCTGGATTTTGTTGATTCGGCGTCCATTTTATTTGATGTGTGCAATGCTTATGTGGAAACCTGTTTAAAGGTTTCATTGGTACGGGAAGTAACATGTTTAGGGTAAAGTGGCACCGGTGAAACCCGTCATTACTGCATCGCAGTTCTAGTTCTTATTATTATTATTCTTCTTTTGTTTTGAGTAGATCTCAGCAACTGATTGTCGGATCGTTACGATTTCTTCGGTTTTATCGGAAAAGTGGGTGTGACTTAGAGGATAAAGCTATTTTGAACGTTCTGCGACAATGCGAAATGTCCGAAATCACCGAAGCTATCGTTTTTAGAAATATTGCAGTAATTTTAACAATAATCATTGGATTTTAACTTTCGATGCATTTTGGCATAGCCGGAGACGGGGCACATAGCTACGCTACTTTTGATTTTTGATTTTCGGCAAATCTTCGCAGATATTAGGCGCTAAATTTAGAAAATTTAAATTTTTACAAAAAACTTTTTTATTTATGAATATTTTTTAATCGTGTTTTACACAAATATAACGAGTCCTCTGACTTGGGCAAAAATGTGAAAATTTTTTGTCTCGGTAATTTTCCTTGGCCCCCATTGGCTAATTCAGTTTTTCAGTCCTAGATTAATTATTTATTGTTCGATTTGTATAAAACAAAGTTCATATGCCTCGTTGTCTCAATTGTCATTTTTTTTGTTACCAATAGTGTTATCTGTCGGCACCGGAAGTGGCGTAAATTGACAAAAAACTACAATTTTGACAGTTAGGTACCATTTTTCGAAAGCAAATATTATTTTTTTCAAATCTGGTATAACTGAAATTGTGCGCCCTTTAAAGGCGCACAAAATGTTGGGACCATTTTTTTTAATTTCGATTCCGTTTTCGGGCTATTTCGATTAAAAGGTGAAAAAAGGTGTAAAATTAAGCTATTTACAACCCATTCAGCGTTTTCATATTTTAAAATATTACTTCGTAACTTTCATAAACTTGTAGCAATAATCTATACGGAGAGAATGTATGTGAAAATTAATTTGTAATATGCGCAGTTGCCGAGAAATGGGCAATTTTGCATGAGTCACTTTTTACGCTAGTTTGCCTGTAAAAGAGTCAATTATTATTCGATTTTCATAAAAGTGACACCATTTGATGTGTAATGTCAATTTTAACTAGGTCAAACCAATTTAACATTTTCAATATCACCGGAAATGACGTAATTTGGGCAAAAATTGTATTTATAGCCTTCGAAACCAGTAATTTATTCAAATGAGTCATATTTGTTATTTGTTTAAAATTTTGATATTTGATTCAAATCAACTAATACAATGAACCCTTACGATCATATAGATATCACAAAATGGTTTCTAACTTGTTCAGTTGCGGAGAAATAGGCAATTTTCAACAGGTCACTTTTTAAGGTTTTTTTGTCAAAAAAAGTGTCAATTATTATTCGATTTTCATGAAATTTTCACTGTGTGATACATAATGCCATTTACGATATCATACAAGTAATTTAAGATTTTCATTATCACCGGAAGTAACGTCATTTTGGCAAAAACTGTATTTTTAGCCTTCAAAACAGATATTTTATTCAAATGAATCAGATTTGTAATGTTTTTAAAATTATGATATTTGATTCCAATCAACAAATAGAATGAACTCATTTGATCATACAGATACCTCAAAATGGTTTCTAACTTGTACGGTTGCAGAGAAATAGGCGATTTTCTACAAGTCATTTTCAAGGTTTTTGGTCTATAAAGGTGGCAATTATTATAGGATTTACATAAAATTTTCAACATGTGATGATGCTATTTCTGATTTCATAAACCAATTTAACATTTTCATTATCACCGGAAGTAATGTAATTTTGACAGGATCACTGACATGTAGCAAATGAATTGATTGCTGGATTTGGTTGTTTCTGCGTCCATTTTATTTCATGTGTGCAATGCTTATGTGGAAACCTGTTTAACGGTTTCATTGGTACCGGAAGTGACATAAGTTCAAGGGTAACGTGGCACCGGTGAAACCCGTCATTACTGCTTCGCAGTTCTAGTTATTCTTATTATTATTATTCTTCTGTTGTTTTGAGTAGATCTCAGCAACTGATTGTCGGATCGTTACGATTTCTTCGGTTTTATCGGAAAAGTGGGTGTGACTTAGAGGATAAAGCTATTTTGAACGTTCTGCGACAATGCGAAATGTCCAAAATCACCGAAGCTATTGTTTTTAGAAATATTGCAGTAATTTTAACAATAATCATTGGATTTTAACTTTCGATGCATTTTGGCATAGCCGGAGACGGGGCACATAGCTACGCTACTTTTGATTTTTGATTTTCGGCAAATCTTCGCAGATATTAGGCGCTAAATTTAGAAAATTTAAATTTTTACAAAAAACTTTTTTATTTATGAATATTTTTTAATCGTGTTTTACACAAATATAACGAGTCCTCTGACTTGGGCAAAAATGTGAAAATTTTTTGTCTCGGTAATTTTCCTTGGCCCCCATTGGCTAATTCAGTTTTTCAGTAATAGATTAATTATTTATTGTTCGATTTGTATAAAACAAAGTTCATATGCTCCGTTGTCTCAATTGTCATTTTTTTTGTTACCAATAGTGTTATCTGTCGGCACCGGAAGTGGCGTAAATTGTCAAAAAACTACAATTTTGACAGTTAGGTACCATTTTTCGAAAGCAAATATTATTTTTTTCAAATCTGGTATAACTGAAATTGTGCGCCTTTTAAAGGCGCACAAAATGTTGGGACCATGTTTTTTAATTTCGATTCCGTTTTCGGGCTATTTCGATTAAAAGGTGAAAAAAGGTGTAAAATTAAGCTATTTACAACCCATCCAGCGTTTTCATATTTTAAAATATTACTTCGTAACTTTCATAAACTCGTAGCAATAATCTATACGGAGAGAATGTATGTGAAAATTAATTTGTAATATGCGCAGTTGCCGAGAAATGGGCAATTTTGCATGAGTCACTTTTTACGCTAGTTTGCCTGTAAAAGAGTTAATTATTATTCGATTTTCATAAAAGTGACACCATTTGATGTGTAATGTCAATTTTAACTAGGTCAAACCAATTTAACATTTTCAATATCACCGGAAATGACGTAATTTGGGCAAAAATTGTATTTATAGCCTTCGAAACCAGTAATTTATTCAAATGAGTCATATTTGTTATTTGTTTAAAATTTTGATATTTGATTCAAATCAACTAATACAATGAACCCTTACGATCATATAGATATCACAAAATGGTTTCTAACTTGTTCAGTTGCGGAGAAATAGGCAATTTTCAACAGGTCACTTTTTAAGGTTTTTTTGTCAATAAAAGTGTCAATTATGAATTTTTCACTGTGTGATACATAATGCCATTTACGATTTCATACAAGTAATTTAAGATTTTCATTATCACCGGAAGTAACGTCATTTTGGCAAAAACTGTATTTTTAGCCTTCAAAACAGATATTTTATTCAAATGAATCAGATTTGTAATGTTTTTAAAATTATGATATTTGATTCCAATCAACAAATAGAATGAACTCATTCGATCATACAGATACCTCAAAATGGTTTCTAACTTGTACGGTTGCAGAGAAATAGGCGATTTTCTACAAGTCATTTTTCAAGGTTTTTGGTCTATAAAGGTGGCAATTATTATAGGATTTACATAAAATTTTCAACATGTGATGATGCTATTTCTGATTTCATAAACCAATTTAACATTTTCATTATCACCGGAAGTAATGTAATTTTGACAGGATCACTGACATGTAGCAAATGAATTGGTTGCTGGATTTGGTTGTTTCTGTGTCCATTTTATTTCATGTGTGCAATGCTTATGTGGAAACCTGTTTAACGGTTTCATTGGTACCGGAAGTGACATAAGTTCAAGGGTAACGTGGCACCGGTGAAACCCGTCATTACTGCTTCGCAGTTCTAGTTAGGGTTTCACACTGCGAAGCTTGTGTGAAACACTATTGTTTTTGTTAAAATTATTATTCTTATTATTATTATTCTTCTTTTGTTTTGAGTAGATCTCAGCAACTGATTGTCGGATCGTTACGATTTCTTCGGTTTTATCGGAAAAGTGGGTGTGACTTAGAGGATAAAGCTATTTTGAACGTTCTGCGACAATGCGAAATGTCCGAAATCACCGAAGCTATCGTTTTTAGAAATATTGCAGTAATTTTAACAATAATCATTGGATTTTAACTTTCGATGCATTTTGGCATAGCCGGAGACGGGGCACATAGCTACGCTACTTTTGATTTTTGATTTTCGGCAAATCTTCGCAGATATTAGGCGCTAAATTTAGAAAATTTAAATTTTTACAAAAAACTTTTTTATTTATGAATATTCTTTAATCGTGTTTTACATAAATATAACGAGTCATCTGACTTGGGCAAAAATGTGAAAATTTTTTGTTTCGGTAATTTTCCTTGGCCCCCATTGGCTAATTCAGTTTTTCAGTCCTAGATTAATTATTTATTGTTCGATTTGTATAAAACAAAGTTCATATGCTCCGTTGTCTCAATTGTCATTTTGTTTGTTACCAATAGTGTTATCTGTCGGCACCGGAAGTGGCGTAAATTGACAAAAAACTACAATTTTGACAGTTAGGTACCATTTTTCGAAAGCAAATATTATTTTTTTCAAATCTGGTATAACTGAAATTGTGCGCCCTTTAAAGGCGCACAAAATGTTGGGACCAGTTTTTTTAATTTCGATTCCGTTTTCGGGCTATTTCGATTAAAAGGTGAAAAAAGGTGTAAAATTAAGCTATTTACAACCCATCCAGCGTTTTCATATTTTAAAATATTACTTCGTAACTTTCATAAACTCGTAGCAATAATCTGTACCGAGAGAATGTATGTGAAAATTAATTTGTAATATGCGCAGTTGCCGAGAAATGGGCAATTTTGCATGAGTCACTTTTTACGCTAGTTTGCCTGTAAAAGAGTCAATTATTATTCGATTTTCATAAAAGTGACACCATTTGATGTGTAATGTCAATTTTAACTAGGTCAAACCAATTTAACATTTTCAATATCACCGGAAATGACGTAATTTGGGCAAAAATTGTATTTATAGCCTTCGAAACCAGTAATTTATTCAAATGAGTCATATTTGTTATTTGTTTAAAATTTTGATATTTGATTCAAATCAACTAATACAATGAACCCTTACGATCATATAGATATCACAAAATGGTTTCTAACTTGTTCAGTTGCGGAGAAATAGACAATTTTCAACAGGTCACTTTTTAAGGTTTTTTGTCAATAAAAGTGTCAATTATTATTCGATTTTCATGAAATTTTCACTGTGTGATACATAATGCCATTTACGATTTCATACAAGTAATTTAAGATTTTCATTATCACCGGTAGTAACGTCATTTTGGCAAAAACTGTATTTTTAGCCTTCAAAACAGATATTTTATTCAAATGAATCAGATTTGTAATGTTTTTAAAATTATGATATTTGATTCCAATCAACAAATAGAATGAACTCATTCGATCATACAGATACCTCAAAATGGTTTCTAACTTGTACGGTTGCAGAGAAATAGGCGATTTTCTACAAGTCATTTTTCAAGGTTTTTGGTCTATAAAGGTGGCAATTATTATAGGATTTACATAAAATTTTCACCATGTGATGATGCTATTTCTGATTTCATAAACCAATTTAACATTTTCATTATCACCGGAAGTAATGTAATTTTGACAGGATCACTGACATGTAGCAAATGAATTGATTGCTGGATTTGGTTGTTTCTGCGTCCATTTTATTTCATGTGTGCAATGCTTATGTGGAAACCTGTTTAACGGTTTCATTGGTACAGGAAGTGACATACGTTCAAGGGTAACGTGGCACCGGTGAAACCCGTCATTACTGCTTCGCAGTTCTAGTTCTTATTATTATTATTATTCTTCTTTTGTTTTGAGTAGATCTCAGCAACTACTTGTCGCATCGTTACGATTTCTTCGGTTTTACTGGGAAAGTGGGTGTGACTTAGAGGATAAAGCTATTTTGAACGTTCTGCGACAATGCGAAATGTCCGAAATCACCGAAGTTATCGTTTTTACAAATATTGCGGTAATTTTAACAATAATCATGGGATTTTAACTTTCGATACATTTTGGCATAGCTGGAGACAGGGCACATAGCTGCGCTACTTTCGATTTTTGATTTTCAGCAAAAATTCGAAGATATTAGGCGCCAAATTTCGGAAATTTAAAATTTTACAAAAAACTTTTTTATTGATGAATATTTTTTACTCGTGTTGTGCACAGAATTAAAGAGTCATCTGACTTGCGCAAAAATGTTAAAATTTTTTGTCTCAGTAATTTTCCTTGGCCTCCATTGGCTAATTCAGTTTTTCAGTCCTAGCTTAATTTTTTATTGTTCGATTTGTATAAAACAAAGTTCATATGCTTCGTTGTCTCAATTGTCATTTTTTTTATTACCAAAAGTGTTATCTGTCGGCACCGGAAGTGGCATAATTTTACCAAAAACTACAATTTTGACAGTTAGGTACCATTTTTTGAAAACAAATATTATTTTTTTGAAAAATTATATGACTCAAAGAGTGTGTCCTTTAAAGGCGCAAAAAATGTCGGAAGCAGTTTTTTTAATTTCTTTTTCATTTTCTAGCAAATTGGATTAAGAGGTGAAAAAAGGCGTAAAATTGACCTATTTACAACTCATTCAGGCTTTTCAGATTTTAAAATATTTTTACGTAACTTTTATAAACTTGTAGCTATAATCCATACGAAGAGAATGTATGTGAAAATTAGTTTGTAATATAAGCAGTTGCCGAGAAATAGGCAATTTTGCATGAGTCACTTTTCACGTAATTTTGGCTGTAAAAGAATCAATTATTATTCGATTTTCAATTTTCTTTCGCCATTGGATGCCTAATGCCATAGTGGACTATGTCAAACCATTTTACCCCTTGCGCTGCCACCGGAAATGACGTCATTTGCTCAAAACTTAAATTTTAGCCTTCAAAAAACAATATTTTATTCAAATGATTCGTATTTGTTATTTTTTTCAAATTATGATATTTGATTCTATTGATCAAATAGATTGAACCCATACGATCATACAGATACCACAAAATGGTTTCTAACTTGTACGGTTGCAGAGAAATGGGCGATTTTCCTTAAGTCACTTTTCAAGGTTTTTGGTCTATAAAAGTGTCAGTTATTATTCGATTTTCATAAAATTTTCACCATATGATATCTTGTGTCATTTATGATTTCATAGAACTAATTTAACATTTTCATTATCACCGGAAGTAACGTCATTTTGGCAAAAACTGTATTTTTAGCCTTCAAAACAGATATTTTTTTCAAATGAGTCTTATTTGTATTGTTTTTAAAATTATGATATTTGATTCCAATCAGCAAATAGATTGAACCCATACGATCATACAGATACCAGAAAATGGTTTCTAACTTGTACGGTTGCAGAGAAATAGGCGATTTTCTACAAGTCACTTTTCAAGGTTTTTGGTCTATAAAAGTGGCAATTGTTATTCGATTTACATACAATTTTCACCATGTGATGCCCTATGTCATTTCTGATTTCATAAAAGTAATTGAACATTTTCATTATCACCGGAAGTACAGTACACTTACATGTAACAAATGTATAAAATGAATTGATATTGCTGGATTTTGTTGATTCGGCGTCCATTTTATTTGATGTGTGCAATGCTTATGTGGAAACCTGTTTAATGGTTTCATTGGTACGGGAAGTAACATGTTTAGGGTAAAGTGGCACCGGTGAAACCCGTCATTACTGCATCGCAGTTCTAGTTCTTATTATTATTATTCTTCTTTTGTTTTGAGTAGATCTCAGCAACTGATTGTCGGATCGTTACGATTTCTTCGGTTTTATCGGAAAAGTGGGTGTGACTTAGAGGATAAAGCTATTTTGAACGTTCTGCGACAATGCGAAATGTCCGAAATCACCGAAGCTATCGTTTTTAGAAATATTGCAGTAATTTTAACAATAATCATTGGATTTTAACTTTCGATGCATTTTGGCATAGCCGGAGACGGGGCACATAGCTACGCTACTTTTGATTTTTGATTTTCGGCAAATCTTCGCAGATATTAGGCGCTAAATTTAGAAAATTTAAATTTTTACAAAAAACTTTTTTATTTATGAATATTTTTTAATCGTGTTTTACACAAATATAACGAGTCCTCTGACTTGGGCAAAAATGTGAAAATTTTTTGTCTCGGTAATTTTCCTTGGCCCCCATTGGCTAATTCAGTTTTTCAGTCCTAGATTAATTATTTATTGTTCGATTTGTATAAAACAAAGTTCATATGCCCCGTTGTCTCAATTGTCATTTTTTTTGTTACCAATAGTGTTATCTGTCGGCACCGGAAGTGGCGTAAATTGACAAAAAACTACAATTTTGACAGTTAGGTACCATTTTTCGAAAGCAAATATTATTTTTTTCAAATCTGGTATAACTGAAATTGTGCGCCCTTTAAAGGCGCACAAAATGTTGGGACCATTTTTTTTAATTTCGATTCCGTTTTCGGGCTATTTCGATTAAAAGGTGAAAAAAGGTGTAAAATTAAGCTATTTACAACCCATTCAGCGTTTTCATATTTTAAAATATTACTTCGTAACTTTCATAAACTCGTAGCAATAATCTATACGGAGAGAATGTATGTGAAAATTAATTTGTAATATGCGCAGTTGCCGAGAAATGGGCAATTTTGCATGAGTCACTTTTTACGCTAGTTTGCCTGTAAAAGAGTCAATTATTATTCGATTTTCATAAAAGTGACACCATTTGATGTGTAATGTCAATTTTAACTAGGTCAAACCAATTTAACATTTTCAATATCACCGGAAATGACGTAATTTGGGCAAAAATTGTATTTATAGCCTTCGAAACCAGTAATTTATTCAAATGAGTCATATTTGTTATTTGTTTAAAATTTTGATATTTGATTCAAATCAACTAATACAATGAACCCTTACGATCATATAGATATCACAAAATGGTTTCTAACTTGTTCAGTTGCGGAGAAATAGGCAATTTTCAACAGGTCACTTTTTAAGGTTTTTTTGTCAAAAAAAGTGTCAATTATTATTCGATTTTCATGAAATTTTCACTGTGTGATACATAATGCCATTTACGATATCATACAAGTAATTTAAGATTTTCATTATCACCGGAAGTAACGTCATTTTGGCAAAAACTGTATTTTTAGCCTTCAAAACAGATATTTTATTCAAATGAATCAGATTTGTAATGTTTTTAAAATTATGATATTTGATTCCAATCAACAAATAGAATGAACTCATTCGATCATACAGATACCTCAAAATGGTTTCTAACTTGTACGGTTGCAGAGAAATAGGCGATTTTCTACAAGTCATTTTTCAAGGTTTTTGGTCTATAAAGGTGGCAATTATTATAGGATTTACATAAAATTTTCAACATGTGATGATGCTATTTCTGATTTCATAAACCAATTTAACATTTTCATTATCACCGGAAGTAATGTAATTTTGACAGGATCACTGACATGTAGCAAATGAATTGATTGCTGGATTTGGTTGTTTCTGCGTCCATTTTATTTCATGTGTGCAATGCTTATGTGGAAACCTGTTTAACGGTTTCATTGGTACCGGAAGTGACATAAGTTCAAGGGTAACGTGGCACCGGTGAAACCCGTCATTACTGCTTCGCAGTTCTAGTTATTATTATTATTATTATTATTCTTTTGTTTTGAGTAGATCTCAGCAACTACTTGTCGCATCGTTACGATTTCTTCGGTTTTACTGGGAAAGTGGGTGTGACTTAGAGGATAAAGCTATTTTGAACGTTCTGCGACAATGCGAAATGTCCGAAATCACCGAAGTTATCGTTTTTACAAATATTGCGGTAATTTTAACAATAATCATGGGATTTTAACTTTCGATACATTTTGGCATAGCTGGAGACAGGGCACATAGCTGCGCTACTTTCGATTTTTGATTTTCAGCAAAAATTCGAAGATATTAGGCGCCAACTATCGGAAATTTAAAATTTTACAAAAAACTTTTTTATTGATGAATATTTTTTACTCGTGTTGTGCACAGAATTAAAGAGTCATCTGACTTGCGCAAAAATGTTAAAATTTTTTGTCTCAGTAATTTTCCTTGGCCTCCATTGGCTAATTCAGTTTTTCAGTCCTAGCTTAATTTTTTATTGTTCGATTTGTATAAAACAAAGTTCATATGCTTCGTTGTCTCAATTGTCATTTTTTTTATTACCAAAAGTGTTATCTGTCGGCACCGGAAGTGGCATAATTTTACCAAAAACTACAATTTTGACAGTTAGGTACCATTTTTTGAAAACAAATATTATTTTTTTGAAAAATTATATGACTCAAAGAGTGTGTCCTTTAAAGGCGCAAAAAATGTCGGAAGCAGTTTTTTTAATTTCTTTTTCATTTTCTAGCAAATTGGATTAAGAGGTGAAAAAAGGCGTAAAATTGACCTATTTACAACTCATTCAGGCTTTTCAGATTTTAAAATATTTTTACGTAACTTTTATAAACTTGTAGCTATAATCCATACGAAGAGAATGTATGTGAAAATTAGTTTGTAATATAAGCAGTTGCCGAGAAATAGGCAATTTTGCATGAGTCACTTTTCACGTAATTTTGGCTGTAAAAGAATCAATTATTATTCGATTTTCAATTTTCTTTCGCCATTGGATGCCTAATGCCATAGTGGACTATGTCAAACCATTTTACCCCTTGCGCTGCCACCGGAAATGACGTCATTTGCTCAAAACTTAAATTTTAGCCTTCAAAAAACAATATTTTATTCAAATGATTCGTATTTGTTATTTTTTTCAAATTATGATATTTGATTCTATTGATCAAATAGATTGAACCCATACGATCATACAGATACCACAAAATGGTTTCTAACTTGTACGGTTGCAGAGAAATGGGCGATTTTCCTTAAGTCACTTTTCAAGGTTTTTGGTCTATAAAAGTGTCAGTTATTATTCGATTTTCATAAAATTTTCACCATATGATATCTTGTGTCATTTATGATTTCATAGAACTAATTTAACATTTTCATTATCACCGGAAGTAACGTCATTTTGGCAAAAACTGTATTTTTAGCCTTCAAAACAGATATTTTTTTCAAATGAGTCTTATTTGTATTGTTTTTAAAATTATGATATTTGATTCCAATCAGCAAATAGATTGAACCCATACGATCATACAGATACCAGAAAATGGTTTCTAACTTGTACGGTTGCAGAGAAATAGGCGATTTTCTACAAGTCACTTTTCAAGGTTTTTGGTCTATAAAAGTGGCAATTGTTATTCGATTTACATACAATTTTCACCATGTGATGCCCTATGTCATTTCTGATTTCATAAAAGTAATTGAACATTTTCATTATCACCGGAAGTACAGTACACTTACATGTAACAAATGTATAAAATGAATTGATATTGCTGGATTTTGTTGATTCGGCGTCCATTTTATTTGATGTGTGCAATGCTTATGTGGAAACCTGTTTAATGGTTTCATTGGTACGGGAAGTAACATGTTTAGGGTAAAGTGGCACCGGTGAAACCCGTCATTACTGCATCGCAGTTCTAGTTCTTATTATTATTATTCTTCTTTTGTTTTGAGTAGATCTCAGCAACTGATTGTCGGATCGTTACGATTTCTTCGGTTTTATCGGAAATGTGGGTGTGACTTAGAGGATAAAGCTATTTTGAACGTTCTGCGACAATGCGAAATGTCCGAAATCACCGAAGCTATCGTTTTTAGAAATATTGCAGTAATTTTAACAATAATCATTGGATTTTAACTTTCGATGCATTTTGGCATAGCCGGAGACGGGGCACATAGCTACGCTACTTTTGATTTTTCATTTTCGGCAAATCTTCGCAGATATTAGGCTCTAAATTTAGAAAATTTAAATTTTTACAAAAAACTTTTTTATTTATGAATATTTTTTAGTCGTGTTTTACACAATTATAACGAGTCCTCTGACTTGGGCAAAAATGTGAAAATTTTTTGTCTCGGTAATTTTCCTTGGCCCCCATTGGCTAATTCAGTTTTTCAGTCCTAGATTAATTATTTATTGTTCGATTTGTATAAAACAAAGTTTATATGCTCCGTTGTCTCAATTGTCATTTTTTTTGTTACCAATAGTGTTATCTGTCGGCACCGGAAGTGGCGTAAATTGACAAAAAACTACAATTTTGACAGTTAGGTACCATTTTTCGAAAGCAAATATTATTTTTTTCAAATCTGGTATCACTGAAATTGTGCGCCCTTTAAAGGCGCACAAAATGTTGGGACCATTTTTTTTAATTTCGATTCCGTTTTCGGGCTATTTCGATTAAAAGGTGAAAAAAGGTGTAAAATTAAGCTATTTACAACCCATCCAGCGTTTTCATATTTTAAAATATTACGTCGTAACTTCCATAAACTCGTAGCAATAATCTATACGGAGAGAATCTATGTGAAAATTAATTTGTAATATGCGCAGTTGCCGAGAAATGGGCAATTTTGCATGAGTCACTTTTTACGCTAGTTTGCCTGTAAAAGAGTCAATTATTATTCGATTTCCATAAAAGTGACACCATTTGATGTGTAATGTCAATTTTAACTAGGTCAAACCAATTTAACATTTTCAATATCACCGGAAATGACGTAATTTGGGCAAAAATTGTATTTATAGCCTTCGAAACCAGTCATTTATTCAAATGAGTCATATTTGTTATTTGTTTAAAATTTTGATATTTGATTCAAAACAACTAATACAATGAACCCTTACGATCATATAGATATCACAAAATGGTTTCTAACTTGTTCAGTTGCGGAGAAATAGGCAATTTTCAACAGGTCACTTTTTAAGGTTTTTTGTCAATAAAAGTGTCAATTATTATTCGATTTTCATGAAATTTTCACTGTGTGATACATAATGCCATTTACGATTTCATACAAGTAATTTAAGATTTTCATTATCACCGGAAGTAACGTCATTTTGGCAAAAACTGTATTTTTAGCCTTCAAAACAGATATTTTATTCCAATGAATCAGATTTGTAATGTTTTTAAAATTAAGATATTTGATTCCAATCAACAAATAGAATGAACTCATTCGATCATACAGATACCTCAAAATGGTTTCTAACTTGTACGGTTGCAGAGAAATAGGAGATTTTCTACAAGTCATTTTTCAAGGTTTTTGGTCTATAAAGGTCGCAATTATTATAGGATTTACATAAAACTTTCACCATGTGATGATGCTATTTCTGATTTCATACAAGTAATTTAAGATTTTCATTATCACCGGAAGTAACGTCATTTTGGCAAAAACTGTATTTTTAGCCTTCAAAACAGATATTTTATTCCAATGAATCAGATTTGTAATGTTTTTAAAATTAAGATATTTGATTCCAATCAACAAATAGAATGAACTCATTCGATCATACAGATACCTCAAAATGGTTTCTAACTTGTACGGTTGCAGAGAAATAGGCGATTTTCTACAAGTCATTTTTCAAGGTTTTTGGTCTATAAAGGTGGCAATTATTATAGGATTTACATAAAATTTTCACCATGTGATGATGCTATTTCTGATTTCATAAACCAATTTAACATTTTCATTATCACCGGAAGTAATGTAATTTTGACAGGATCACTGACATGTAGCAAATGAATTGATTGCTGGATTTGGTTGTTTCTGCGTCCATTTTATTTCATGTGTGCAATGCTTATGTGGAAACCTGTTTAACGGTTTAATTGGTACCGGAAGTGACATAAGTTCTAGGGTAACGTGGCACCGGTGAAACCCGTCATTACTGCTTCGCAGTTCTAGTTAGGGTTTCACACTGCGTAGCTTGTGTGAAACACTATTGTTTTTGTTAAAATTATTATTAGGGTTTCACACTGCGAAGCTTGTGTGAAACACTATTGTTTTTGTTAAAATTATTATTCTTATTATTATTATTATTCTTCTTTTGTTTTGAGTAGATCTCAGCAACTACTTGTCGCATCGTTACGATTTCTTCGGTTTTACTGGGAAAGTGGGTGTGACTTAGAGGATAAAGCTATTTTGAACGTTCTGCGACAATGTGAAATGTCCGAAATCACCGAAGTTATCGTTTTTACAAATATTGCGGTAATTTTAACAATAATCATGGGATTTTAACTTTCGATACATTTTGGCATAGCTGGAGACAGGGCACATAGCTGCGCTACTTTTGATTTTTGATTTTCGGCAAATCTTCGCAGATATTAGGCGCTAAATTTAGAAAATTTAAATTTTTACAAAAAACTTTTTTATTTATGAATATTTTTTAGTCGTGTTTTACACAAATATAACGAGCCCTCTGACTTGGGCAAAAATGTGAAAATTTTTTGTCTCGGTAATTTTCCTTGGCCCCCATTGGCTAATTCAGTTTTTCAGTCCTAGATTAATTATTTATTGTTCGATTTGTATAAAACAAAGTTCATATGCTCCGTTGTCTCAATTGTCATTTTTTTTGTTACCAATAGTGTTATCTGTCGGCACCGGAAGTGGCGTAAATTGACAAAAAACTACAATTTTGACAGTTAGGTACCATTTTTCGAAAGCAAATATTATTGTTTTCAAATCTGGTATAACTGAAATTGTGCGCCCTTTAAAGGCGCACAAAATGTTGGGACCAGTTTTTTTAATTTCGATTCCGTTTTCGGGCTATTTCGATTAAAAGGTGAAAAAAGGTGTAAAATTAAGCTATTTACAACCCATCCAGCGTTTTCATATTTTAAAATATTACTTCGTAACTTTCATAAACTCGTAGCAATAATCTATACGGAGAGAATGTATGTGAAAATTAATTTGTAATATGCGCAGTTGCCGAGAAATGGGCAATTTTGCATGAGTCACTTTTTACGCTAGTTTGCCTGTAAAAGAGTCAATTATTATTCGATTTTCATAAAAGTGACACCATTTGATGTGTAATGTCAATTTTAACTAGGTCAAACCAAATTAACCCTTTCAATATCACCGGAAATGACGTAATTTGGGCAAAAATTGTATTTATAGCCTTCGAAACCAGTAATTTATTCAAATGAGTCATATTTGTTATTTGTTTAAAATTTTGATATTTGATTCAAATCAACTAATACAATGACCCCTTACGATCATATAGATATCACAAAATGGTTTCTAACTTGTTCAGTTGCGGAGAAATAAGCAATTTTCAACAGGTCACTTTTTAAGGTTTTTTGTCAATAAAAGTCTCAATTATTATTCGATTTTCATGAAATTTTCACTGTGTGATACATAATGCCATTTACGATTTCATACAAGTAATTTCAGATTTTCATTATCACCGGAAGTAACGTCATTTTGGCAAAAACTGTATTTTTAGCCTTCAAAACAGATATTTTATTCAAATGAATCAGATTTGTAATGTTTTTAAAATTATGATATTTGATTCCAATCAACAAATAGAATGAACTCCTTCGATCATACAGATACCTCAAAATGGTTTCTAACTTGTACGGTTGCAGAGAAATAGGCGATTTTCTACAAGTCATTTTTCAAGGTTTTTGGTCTATAAAGGTGGCAATTATTATAGGATTTACATAAAATTTTCACCATGTGATCATGCTATTTCTGATTTCATAAACCAATTTAACATTTTCATTATCACCGGAAGTAATGTAATTTTGACAGGATCACTGACATGTAGCAAATGAATTGATTGCTGGATTTGGTTGTTTCTGCGTCCATTTTATTTCATGTGTGCAATGCTTATGTGGAAACCTGTTTAACGGTTTCATTGGTACCGGAAGTGACATAAGTTCAAGGGTAACGTGGCACCGGTGAAACCCGTCATTACTGCTTCGCAGTTCTAGTTCTTATTATTATTATTATTCTTCTTTTGTTTTGAGTAGATCTCAGCAACTGATTGTCGGATCGTTACGATTTCTTCGGTTTTATCGGAAAAGTGGGTGTGACTTAGAGGATAAAGCTATTTTGAACGTTCTGCGACAATGCGAAATGTCCGAAATCACCGAAGCTATCGTTTTTAGAAATATTGCAGTAATTTTAACAATAATCATTGGATTTTAACTTTCGATGCATTTTGGCATAGCCGGAGACGGGGCACATAGCTACGCTACTTTTGATTTTTGATTTTCGGCAAATCTTCGCAGATATTAGGCGCTAAATTTAGAAAATTTAAATTTTTACAAAAAACTTTTTTATTTATGAATATTTTTTAATCGTGTTTTACACAAATATAACGAGTCCTCTGACTTGGGCAAAAATGTGAAAATTTTTTGTCTCGGTAATTTTCCTTGGCCCCCATTGGCTAATTCAGTTTTTCAGTCCTAGATTAATTATTTATTGTTCGATTTGTATAAAACAAAGTTCATATGCCCCGTTGTCTCAATTGTCATTTTTTTTGTTACCAATAGTGTTATCTGTCGGCACCGGAAGTGGCGTAAATTGACAAAAAACTACAATTTTGACAGTTAGGTACCATTTTTCGAAAGCAAATATTATTTTTTTCAAATCTGGTATAACTGAAATTGTGCGCCCTTTAAAGGCGCACAAAATGTTGGGACCATTTTTTTTAATTTCGATTCCGTTTTCGGGCTATTTCGATTAAAAGGTGAAAAAAGGTGTAAAATTAAGCTATTTACAACCCATCCAGCGTTTTCATATTTTAAAATATTACTTCGTAACTTTCATAAACTCGTAGCAATAATCTATACGGAGAGAATGTATGTGAAAATTAATTTGTAATATGCGCAGTTGCCGAGAAATGGGCAATTTTGCATGAGTCACTTTTTACGCTAGTTTGCCTGTAAAAGAGTCAATTATTATTCGATTTTCATAAAAGTGACACCATTTGATGTGTAATGTCAATTTTAACTAGGTCAAACCAATTTAACATTTTCAATATCACCGGAAATGACGTAATTTGGGCAAAAATTGTATTTATAGCCTTCGAAACCAGTAATTTATTCAAATGAGTCATATTTGTTATTTGTTTAAAATTTTGATATTTGATTCAAATCAACTAATACAATGAACCCTTACGATCATATAGATATCACAAAATGGTTTCTAACTTGTTCAGTTGCGGAGAAATAGGCAATTTTCAACAGGTCACTTTTTAAGGTTTTTTTGTCAATAAAAGTGTCAATTATTATTCGATTTTCATGAAATTTTCACTGTGTGATACATAATGCCATTTACGATATCATACAAGTAATTTAAGATTTTCATTATCACCGGAAGTAACGTCATTTTGGCAAAAACTGTATTTTTAGCCTTCAAAACAGATATTTTATTCAAATGAATCAGATTTGTAATGTTTTTAGAATTATGATATTTGATTCCAATCAACAAATAGAATGAACTCATTCGATCATACAGATACCTCAAAATGGTTTCTAACTTGTACGGTTGCAGAGAAATAGGCGATTTTCTACAAGTCATTTTTCAAGGTTTTTGGTCTATAAAGGTGGCAATTATTATAGGATTTACATAAAATTTTCAACATGTGATGATGCTATTTCTGATTTCATAAACCAATTTAACATTTTCATTATCACCGGAAGTAATGTAATTTTGACAGGATCACTGACATGTAGCAAATGAATTGATTGCTGGATTTGGTTGTTTCTGCGTCCATTTTATTTCATGTGTGCAATGCTTATGTGGAAACCTGTTTAACGGTTTCATTGGTACCGGAAGTGACATAAGTTCAAGGGTAACGTGGCACCGGTGAAACCCGTCATTACTGCTTCGCAGTTCTAGTTCTTATTATTATTATTCTTCTTTTGTTTTGAGTAGATCTCAGCAACTGATTGTCGGATCGTTACGATTTCTTCGGTTTTATCGGAAAAGTGGGTGTGACTTAGAGGATAAAGCTATTTTGAACGTTCTGCGACAATGCGAAATGTCCGAAATCACCGAAGCTATCGTTTTTAGAAATATTGCAGTAATTTTAACAATAATCATTGGATTTTAACTTTCGATGCATTTTGGCATAGCCGGAGACGGGGCACATAGCTACGCTACTTTTGATTTTTGATTTTCGGCAAATCTTCGCAGATATTAGGCGCTAAATTTAGAAAATTTAAATTTTTACAAAAAACTTTTTTATTTATGAATATTTTTTAATCGTGTTTTACACAAATATAACGAGTCCTCTGACTTGGGCAAAAATGTGAAAATTTTTTGTCTCGGTAATTTTCCTTGGCCCCCATTGGCTAATTCAGTTTTTCAGTCCTAGATTAATTATTTATTGTTCGATTTGTATAAAACAAAGTTCATATGCCCCGTTGTCTCAATTGTCATTTTTTTTGTTACCAATAGTGTTATCTGTCGGCACCGGAAGTGGCGTAAATTGACAAAAAACTACAATTTTGACAGTTAGGTACCATTTTTCGAAAGCAAATATTATTTTTTTCAAATCTGGTATAACTGAAATTGTGCGCCCTTTAAAGGCGCACAAAATGTTGGGACCATTTTTTTTAATTTCGATTCCGTTTTCGGGCTATTTCGATTAAAAGGTGAAAAAAGGTGTAAAATTAAGCTATTTACAACCCATTCAGCGTTTTCATATTTTAAAATATTACTTCGTAACTTTCATAAACTCGTAGCAATAATCTATGCGGAGAGAATGTATGTGAAAATTAATTTGTAATATGCGCAGTTGCCGAGAAATGGGCAATTTTGCATGAGTCACTTTTTACGCTAGTTTGCCTGTAAAAGAGTCAATTATTATTCGATTTTCATAAAAGTGACACCATTTGATGTGTAATGTCAATTTTAACTAGGTCAAACCAATTTAACATTTTCAATATCACCGGAAATGACGTAATTTGGGCAAAAATTGTATTTATAGCCTTCGAAACCAGTAATTTATTCAAATGAGTCATATTTGTTATTTGTTTAAAATTTTGATATTTGATTCAAATCAACTAATACAATGAACCCTTACGATCATATAGATATCACAAAATGGTTTCTAACTTGTTCAGTTGCGGAGAAATAGGCAATTTTCAACAGGTCACTTTTTAAGGTTTTTTTGTCAAAAAAAGTGTCAATTATTATTCGATTTTCATGAAATTTTCACTGTGTGATACATAATGCCATTTACGATATCATACAAGTAATTTAAGATTTTCATTATCACCGGAAGTAACGTCATTTTGGCAAAAACTGTATTTTTAGCCTTCAAAACAGATATTTTATTCAAATGAATCAGATTTGTAATGTTTTTAAAATTATGATATTTGATTCCAATCAACAAATAGAATGAACTCATTCGATCATACAGATACCTCAAAATGGTTTCTAACTTGTACGGTTGCAGAGAAATAGGCGATTTTCTACAAGTCATTTTTCAAGGTTTTTGGTCTATAAAGGTGGCAATTATTATAGGATTTACATAAAATTTTCAACATGTGATGATGCTATTTCTGATTTCATAAACCAATTTAACATTTTCATTATCACCGGAAGTAATGTAATTTTGACAGGATCACTGACATGTAGCAAATGAATTGATTGCTGGATTTGGTTGTTTCTGCGTCCATTTTATTTCATGTGTGCAATGCTTATGTGGAAACCTGTTTAACGGTTTCATTGGTACCGGAAGTGACATAAGTTCAAGGGTAACGTGGCACCGGTGAAACCCGTCATTACTGCTTCGCAGTTCTAGTTTCATGTTATAATTATTAATCAAAAAAAATTTGGGGGGTATATTTCACGAAATGTGAAAAAAGAAACCAATTTATATTTATATATATACATATCATTCAATATAATAATCATATTCAGAACTTCTATTTCCTATTAGAAGAAAAACATAATAGTTTTGCTATTATCTTATGTTTGCCATTTAATTACGTAAAAGAACTAGGTCTATGTGGTCTAATCAAACTTTCTTAAAGTTTGAAAAATGCTTTGCATACTGATCATCACCAATATGGCACAGCGTTGGAATGTCAGTCAAAAATGGATGGCCAGTCCACCTTGCCTAACAAACCTGATTATAGCAATTAACAATAATTTTAAAAATAATTTAGACACACAGACCTTTTTCTTTCTTTTTTTTAAATGTGAAAGGTACTTTAATGTAATTATTTTAATGTGGAAATTATAAGAGTTGTCAAATTTTAGTCGCTTTTTACGACACACAATTCAACTAAGGTTGAGCCTACTCTTGTCCCCGGTCCCACAGGGGAACGTATTCACTATATCTATCTGTCATAATTACATGAGTTTTCTGTATATATGGTAACATTTACATCCTTTTTTTCCTCTTTTTAGAATTTCTGCCCATGAACCTATATACAACTGTCTTGTTTTTGATAAACGTAAAATATATCGCAAAGAATATCACTTTGAATTTCCTAATTTGAAACATGGAAGAAAATAGCAGTGTTGAAATATTTACATATTTTTGAACAGTGCTTAAGAATAGACTTACCGAAGCCTTTAAATTATTATTTATATACATATTATTATTAGTTATAACATTAAAATAAATTGGCATACAAAATGAGTTTAAGAACTCCCTATACCTTACATCATTAATTATTAAGTTTTTATTTACAATGGGTTTTTTAGGATTTCTGACTTTAGGTACAGCCAAGGCTAGATATATAGGGTACCAGAGTTTGCCAAGGTTTGCCGAGTGGTACTACTAGTGAACTCATTATACATTAATTATTTGAAGATATTGACTGGTAAAGCAGGGTATGAAATAAGCCTCTTGTATGGTAACCTCAAAATAGGTTATGCTAATCTGCCTGAAATTTGGTTACGATGCATCAATTTTCTGCCATATTTGTTTAGAGCTGCCCCCTATTGACATGCAATATAGTACAATTTGGATGATTTTACACCACTATAGATAGGTAGTCTACACTTTAACCCTAGAGTCAATTAAAAGATTAGCCAGGTACCCCTAAGCTCATTAAATCAGCAGGGCCCATCTCCCTAAGCCAATTAGTGGATTATTGTTAATTCTAATACCCACTATAAAATTGCAAATAACTAAAAAAAAGAACATATATTTTCTATACATAGAAAAACTTTTACAAAAATGTACAGAATGTCGGGTTCTTTCCAATGATATAAAATTCAATTGTACAAAGTAGCAATTATATTACTATCAATAATATTGAAAAGTCAGTTCCATTAAAATTATGACTTTTTTGTCATCATGAACAAGCATCTCCTAAGATTTTTTTTTTTTTTTTTAAATAGAACAGAGTTCAAAGTAAATACAAATATTACTTCATCACTGTCGGCATTTGGATATATGGCGGGAATTGTCGTCTTCTTTGTTCATTGCGTCGAAAAAAAAAAATATTTAGTTGAAATCTTCGACAATGCAATATTTCTCTATATTGCTTGTATTAAATCCTAATAAATTATTACTCAATCACCATTAATTTAAGAAATAAAAACAATAGAAATCTGTTGAGTGGTCTGGCACTTTTGTTTGCTAATGCCGTTGCAAAGCATGATGGGTCCGCGAGTTGATTCGCTACCGCCAAATGACAGGTGCGAACTTAAGGATCTTTCAGGTATTTATTTATAATTGTAATATGTTTTTAACGTAGGAGTGGGGGAATAGTTTAACCATGGACCTTATAATACAGTATATATCCATGGTTTAACTGAAACCTTCAGTTTATAAATTTAAAATTATAGCTTGGTGGTCGAGAACGGAAGAACAAAAGAATGAGGAGAAAGAACGCACTCGATCCATCAGAAGATCCAAGAGTAAGAGTCCTGTTATAGATTCTCAGGTAAACAAAGATACTGAAAATTTCAACAATAAAGGCAACCCATCCCTGTTGACTATGTGGTCTGCTAGTTGTGAGTGAGAGAATAACAGTCAGAGTGCATGTTAGTTCAGGTGTGTGCTGTGAATACACAGGTCATGTGATTAGAGAAGCATGATAACTAGTGAGTGCATTTGAGAGAGAGTTTTATTGAAATAAAATTGAACCATATGTTAGGCCCGAAATGACCTAGTTTGTGTTGAGTGGAGGTTAAACCCCATTTCTTCTCTCTCTCATTTCTCACCTCCTGTAACGGGTACATGTCATACTCATGAGTCATATTTCTGTATGAGATCCTCGAGATCACATGATCTGTAAGCTAGCAGACAACATAAGTTATATCTAACAAATAATGTATACACAGTCTTAAAGTCAAAATTCTCAATGATTAAAATGCATATTTTTATACGTTTGTAGTCCATATGTGTGTCCGTCCGTCGATCCACAATTTGTTTGTGGACTCTCTACAGGTCACAATTCTTATCCGATTTTATTGAAACTTGAAATGTAAATTTATAACCCGAAGATCTCGGTTCCTTTTGATATTCGTGCATATCGGACCGTAATGTCCTGAATAATGGCCCCTGATTGTACGAAAAATCGTGTTTTTAGCTTGTGGACCCTATAGAGGTCATAATTTTTATCCGATTTCAAAAAAATGTTTTAGTACATCACTGTTACACCCTAAGGGCAGCTGAGTTCGAATTTCGTGAAAATCGGCCCAAAATTGACAGACAAAATGGCCGCCATTCGTTCTCAAATAGCGTAAAAAATATGGTATAGCAAGGTTGTGGACCCTATTGAGGTCACAATTTTTATCCGATTTTGTTGAAACTTGAAATGTAAGTTTATAACCCTAAGATCTCGGTTCCTTTCGATATTCACGCATTTCGCACCGTAACTTCCTGAATAATGGCCCCTGATTGTACGAAAAATCGCGTTTTTAACTTGTGGACCCTATAGAGGTCATAATTTTTATCCGATTTAAAAAAACGTATTATTATATCACCGTTACACCCTAAGGACGGCTGAGTTCGATTTCCATGAAAATCGGCCCAAAACTGACAGACAAAATGGCCGCCATTCGTTCTCAAATAGCCTAAAAACATGGTATATCAAGGTTGTGGACCCTATTTTGATGGAACTTGAAATGTAAGTTTATAACCCAAAGATCTCAGTACCTGTCGATATTCGTGCATATCGAATCGTAACTTCCTGAATTATGGCCCCTGATTGTACGAAAAATGTTGTGGACCCTGTAGGGGTCACAATTTTAATTCGATTTTGATGAAAGTGAAATGCATGTTTATAACCCAAAGATCTTGGTTCATTTCGTACATCTTGGTTCATGTGGACGTATATTCTTGTCGCCCCTGTCCGTCCGTCCACAATTTGTTTGTGGACACTCTACAGGTCACAATTCTTATCCATTTTAACGAAACTTGAAATATAGGTTTATCTCCAAAAGATCTCGGCTGCTTTCGATATTGGCATGTATCGGATCGAAACTTCATGGATTATGGCCCCAGTTTGTACGAAAAATCACGTTTTTAGCTTGTGGACCCTATAGAGGTCACAATTTTTATCCGATTTTGTTGAAACTTGAAATGTAAGTTTATAACCCAAAGATCTCGGTTCCTTTTGATATTCGCGCATATCGGACCGTAATTTCCTGAATTATGGCCCCTGATTGTACGAAAAATCACGTTTTTAGCTTGTGGACCCTAAAGAGGTCATAATTTTTATCCGATTTAAAAAAACGTATTATTATATCACTGTTACACCCTAAGGACGACTGAGTTTGAATTTCGTGAAAATCGGCCCAAAATTGACAGACAAAATGGCCGCCATTCGTTCTGGAATAGCATAAGAATATGTTATAGAGGTCACAATTTTTATCCGATTTTGTTGAAACTTGAAATATAAGTTTATAACCCAAAGATCTTGGTTCCTTTCGATATTCGCACATATCGGACCGTAACTTCCTGAATTATGGCCCTTTATTGTACGAAAAATTGCGTTTTTAGCTTGTGGATCCTATAGAGGTCATAATTTTTATCCGATTTAAAAAAACGTATTATTATATCACCGTTACACACTGAGGACGACTGAGTTCAAATTTCGTGGAAATTGGCCCAAAATTGACAGACAAATTGGCTGCCGTTCATTCAGTTCCTTTCGATATTTGCGCATATCGAATTGTAATTTCCTGAATTATGGCCCTTGATTGTAGGAAAAATCACTTTCTTGTTAGCTTGTTCTCTATCCATCTCTCGAAAATGTGGGCGTATCCTGCCTGGCAGCCGCTGGTTGAATTAAATCATGAAATAGCCAAATTGTTCTAATCTAGTTAAAATCTGGAGTATCTGATGGCATCGAGAGTTGATTATTGTCTTGTCATGTTAATAAATATCTAATTAATGATTTATATAACATTTCATGCCTAAAGAAAGACGTGCAATAGGCAGATTTAGCTCTTATATAATGCCTGTTTAAACACTGCATACCGTATACACACATGCACAATAAATTAAAACTATTTGTATACACAGCAACTGAAGACATATAGAAGACATGGTATTTTAACTCACTCCGTGTCCTTGGGTCTTTTGTTCCTATCAAAATGAAAATTGTAATCATTATTTTTATACACTGGATTTTTATGTAGACTTACTATGCATTTCACAATAATAAAATATATATGTGTACACAGCAAGTGGACACATATTGAATTGTTATTTTAAACTAATGGGAAATCAGTGTTCTTAGGTTTCATGTTCACCTCCAATTGAAATCATTATTTTTACACCTTTTTCAAATATTTTCAGCCATAAAGCTATATCAGTTGTAAAAATTCTTCGTGTGTTGAGAGTTCTACGTCCTTTACGTGCCGTAAACAGAGCTAAAGGTAGGATTTTTTTTTTTAATACTGTTTTGAAGGAGCTAAACCTCCTTACTTTATGTAGAAAATAGTGTGACACTACGGTGTTGTTACGCCAAGACTATCCTTCGTCACGGCACTAAAAAAAAGTGATATGCCACGGCCCGTGACACTAGGATGACACTAGGATGACACTTAAATAGTCAGGACTTTCACGCTGTATATAAAACTCCAAGGATCAATTGACACTGGCGATCAAAGAAGAATCACGGTGAAAAATAGACGGTAAGGATTCCGAAATAGCCTTAGAACCAAGGTGGGGGAAAAGCCTTATTTTCATATTAGTTATCTTTAGGATCAGCCAGTAACGATGAAAGCTAGCCTCTATCAGACATCATTACTAAAATAACTAATATAAGGATTACTTGTGTTTTCCATTTTTTGTGTCACTTCCTGTTTCTTCAAATCTTCGTTACGCATCTACTGTAGCAATGATCTCTGTATTAAAATTATATTTGGTATGTCCTTTAATGTCCTATTGTTCTGCATCAAGAAAGACAAGCATGTTCCATGCAGTATGATACGAGAGGAATTTTAAGGCGAGTGTTTATAATTTGTTTATATGTTTTAATCTGGTATATAATGGAGTGTTTATAATATGTTTACATATTTTTGTCTTTCAAAGAAAGCAGGGGACTATTAAAATGAGTTCGTCCGTCTGTCGGTCTGTCCGTCACACTTTTTGGGACACAATAACTCTCTTTCTAATTAAGCTAGAATGTTCAAACTTGGTGTAGGTGTTTATTAGGTCAATACCTTGATGGAGTTCGAAGATGAGCATTTTCTGCTTAGGGTAAGCAGAGATAAGCAATTTGATTGGTTGATGCTTTGGGACACAATAACTTTAGTTCTAATTAAGTGAGAGTGATGAAACACCGAATATAGATTCATTACATCATTACCTTGATTAAGTTTGATAATGAGAATTTTCTGCTTAGGCTAATGAGCGATAAGCAATTTGATTGGTCAAGACTTCGGAACATTACAACTCTGCTTTTTATTGAGGTAGAATGTTTAAACTTGATGTTCATTAGGGGAATGTCTTGACTGAGTTCAATGATTAATATCTCGAGCTAAAGCTAAGCTTGCGCGTAGGGGTCTTTAGCAGTGGGAGGAAAGATTTTCCTTTAGGGCTAATCCATTTAAAAATATCTGGAGGGTACCACACATTTTTTAAAAAAATAATCTTTTACTGAACGTGTGGAAAAATTGGGTTTTGTGGGTAATGTAATGGGGCGTGGGGGGAGGGTCTGTTTGAAAAAAGCTCAGTATATTATGGTATCTGCCCCCCCCCCCCCTGTAATTTTAAATGGAATATTCCTAAGGTGGTTTACATTTTATGAGAATTTAGATCCTACATGTATATTCATTATGGTTCTCGTTTCCCCGGTACTGTATTCCAGTAAAAGATCGACTGAAGAATTCACCTGGGACTGGCAGTTGATTTATATACAAGTTGTAAAATAGGGCATTTCAATGATTTTAACCTTAAAAGACTATAAATACAGTTAAATTTAAAACACTTAAATATATATTTATGAATGAAATAATATTCAAAATTTGTCCTACTCTTTGAAAAACTTGTCATGCCAGTCTGAGATATGTGAAAATGTTGGCTGATATATGTGAAGGTGGTCTCAATAGTGATATTTAATTATCAAAAACTGTATTTACTTCAACTCGTAACAAAAATTTAATCTGATCAGATTTTAATAAACAAAGGTCGACGACTCCCCACTGGAATATCTCGGGTTTAGGCCTACAAATAAAACCATTATTTCCCAGCCTAGTGAAATATTAAGGACCAGTTGATTAGCACCTTGATATTTTACAAGGTAGATCTAGTTATTAGCCGTCTGTCTCAACATTTTGTCAGGTAGGCCTAGGGAAACATAAGGTACTAGTTGATTAGTACCTTGACATTTCACCAGGTAGGCCTAGAGAAACATTAGGTACTAGTTGATCAATGTCTTGACATTTCACCAGGTAGGCCTAGAGAAACATTAGGTACTAGTTGATTAGTTTAATTGTTATATATAACCACTATAAAGAACTAATACTTTTTTTAAAAAAAGACACCAACAGATCTAACATCCAAAACGTCCCCAGTCGATCAACATGTCCGCTAATGGGGATAAAATATGATTAGGGAGGGAACTCGTTTTCAAACTAATGGCAATGACACTAGAACTAAATAAACTCTATTGTATATAGGCCCGGTATAGTATTATAACATTTTCAAATTAATACTCAGATGACAATGGCACTAAGGTCCAAGTGTTATAAGGGGAGTGGCTGCCAGCCAGGAAGCTTTATAGTAAAATCATGTCAAGTCATCAAAGAAAAAGAAACCAACAGATCTGGCTATATTTAAATTTATGGATTCCAATTACCAATATAGTTACCTGAATTCATTCAGCCTTGCTGGTATAATTAAGACCTACACATAAGCCTGTGTTGGAATTTGAAATAACAGTGGGGCATTGTGTCGCTGTCCGGGCAGAATGTCTTTTATACGGTAGCACACACTGCATGGCATAAACCCATCTTCAATAGCCCAGTCAGTGTAGAAAAGTAGGACGTTAAACCCCATTTGACGAATACGTGAATAAAATGAGGTTTAACGTCCCACCGGTATTATGAAGACAAGTTAGTGATGTATGTAATATAGTAAACATTGTGTAGTTTATGATGGTGTATTATAGATCGATTGATTGATTGATTTGTGTTTATACGTTTTATCTAGATTGTGTCAGCTTCAGTATACCCCCCCCCCCTCCAACAATTGTCAACCCACCCCAGCAATGTTTGTATCGTTCTTGTCTACCATATTCGTTATTAAATATTCATTCAACTTATTATATCAAATTGTTTCGTTTTTAATTTTAAATTCCTATATGTTTTGAGATCATAGCTTAGGATTTTTCTCGCCTAGTTTTCACGGAATGCGTCTGAGAGGGTCAGACTGGTTAGGTCTAAATATTAAGGCCATCTGTAGATTATCGTCAAGGTTACGTGATGTAAACAGGGTTAACTCTAACCCAACCCACTGTCTTCGCCAGCAACCACATGCCCTAAACCTGTTTACATCAGGTGACCTTGATGAAATCTGCAGGTGGCCTTAATATTTAGACATGAGAATCCAGGTCTACCCAATGTTGTACATGTAAAAATATATCCAAGCCAATGTCCCCAATGACCGTAGTATACGGACCAGCAACCGAACATGACGTCATGGCCGCCACCTTTAAATTGTGACGTCATATACAAAATCGATGCGCGATTGCCCATAGAACAAGCATGTCATGTTTAATAATGTTGATCCTACTTGGGCCTTTTTGGAAGAGGATCGCCCGAGGAACAAGACAAGTACCGTTTGGGATCCAGTTCCATGTGCCCAATTCGCCTGACTAGCACACCACACTAACCAACGATCACGCTCTGCCCTCAAGCACACAACACCACACACAATGGTCATGATGAAATGAACACCCTTTATTTTTTCTTTATTCAATTGAAATTTTATGTCGAAATGTTACCCAAGAGAGTTTGGTCTTAGTTCAAAGTTACAACCTGACAGTAATACCTGTCGTGGGTGGATGTGGGTGTTTAACGTTGTCACACACAAACTATGCCAATTTCTTGTATGTAGTGGGCTTTAGTTAGCAGTGGGGGGAATCCGAAAGGAACCCCATGGGGTGGGATTGAAACAACGCTACCTAACTTAGTGACATACCTTATAATCAATAGTTCATGCGTTAGCCCCCCCCCCCTCCAATTTGATTGTTTCTTTAAGCCATTTATTTAGCGTCATCTACAATATTTCTTAAAGCTTTTATATAAGAATGATAAATAGTAACGAAATACAAGAATATAATAAAATTTATATATTAACACAATAATTTTAAATAAAACAGTATCAAAAATAAATTATTATTTAGTAATGGCAACATATGTAAACATCAAATATGTGCGTATATAAAAAATAAAATATGTGCATATATAAATTAAATCAAAAATTTATTATCAGTTGTAAAAGGGAGTATAAAATTTGTGAATTTATTGGAACTGGCGGATCGCTTATGTTTTAGGCTTTGTCAATATATTATATAAAACGTTATAAAATCTCAAAAGGAACAACCAACATGTCTTTTATTATACGACAAAGTATATTTTTATATATTAAGATTCAATGAGCTAGAAAAATTTATTTGGCTCGATCCGCTTGAGGTTCTTTCTTTTCTCATATCTCTCTGTCGGGAATAATAGGGGTTTGCACTCCCCCTTTTCAAAATTCCTGTATCCACCCTTGTTGAGAGTTGACATTGTATAAAGGGACATAATGTAATTGAGGATTTGGGGCGTGTCATCACCACTGGGAAATATCAGTAGGCCTATTATAATCATCATCTTTATTTGTCTATAAATCACCATCAATCACCTTCACTATCACTAGATATATCAACATCATTAGGAAATATCCTGGTTTTTAGGAAATCTTGTCTTAGTTCATGATCCGTATTGAGAGTAAAATACTGGTAGTTATATTGACTATAATCATCATCTCTATATCATAACTATCATAATCATCATCAAAATCATTACAACCATCATCAATATTATCTATGTTGTAATCTTTAGGATGAAGAACATCTTTTAACAGAAGAAAATCCTTTAATTCACGAGGTAATTCAAGATCCCTTACCTTCTCCTTTATTCCCAATCCAAGATTCTGTCTGATGAATCTTCTACGTACAGGGACTTGAGAGATATATTACTACAGAAACTAATGAATTCTTCCCTGCCTTGTGAATGGGTAGTGTGATCTTCCTTATCAAAATTCAAAGTTGTCATAATTTCCCGCCCTTGGGCACCACTAAGATATAACAGTTTTCTCAGTTTATCTCTATCTGAACTACTCAGTTCAGTAAGATAAATTTGATTATAGCTACTTTCACCTGAAGAGATAATGAGAGTCTGAACACAGTTTTCAGCAACTAAATATCTAATAAAACGAACAACGCGGCATGGTTCCCAGAAGCGGGGAAAACATAAGGCTGTTTTGATAATCGTGTTGCCATCATTACAGGGTAAATAGAGAAGACCAGTATTACCATTAGATAGAAGTAATTTAAAACAAGTCAAATCAAACACATTCTGATAATATTAAGATATTGTAGAGCAGATCTTCCTGAATAGTCTAACATGGTAACTATGGCACCAGCTTGAAGTAGTTTCCTTGTAAGAACTCTGTCGTTTTTCATTGCTGCCATCATTAAACTAGTTCTACCTCCATTATCTGGAATATTTACATCTATTCCATCAACACCAAGTAAAATATCAATACAAGTCATGTATATTGGATATATCTGTCCACAATAATTCTTAACAACATCATTTACCTGTCTCTTGTTCAAACCATCTTTAAACATAGTAAATCCAATGATAGAAAGATGGAGAGCCGTATGACCCTGGTTATTGTGTGTATTGATCTCTAGTCTAGGATGACGTGTCAACAATTCTAAATATTTGCTGTTTAATAAAAAGGCAGCTATCATAGTAGGTGTGTTGGTTTGAGAACATGGATGTTTGATGTCTAGTTCGTTATTTAACAACCATTTAAACGTGTTTGCAGAATAATCATAGTTAACACCAGCTAAAAGATGAAGCATATTTTCTCCTTCAGCTGTAAAACCATTAACAATCAACTTACGCCCCATGTAATAACTGAACACCCCCAACCTCTTACATTTTAAAATATCATGGAATAACTTAACTCCATTGTTACCTGACATCACATCTGAATCTGAATCTACTAAAAGTTTAGCCACCGTGATCCCCGTGTTTTAACAAATTGGATGTTAAACCCCATTCCTATCACATTATTGTATAGACCTGTCTGTCCTATTTAAATAATCAAATGATTGTGTAGATATTAAACATTATTCCTATATTATAACGTTTTGTATTTCAGTTAATAGCTAATATATAGTTTCCTGTCGACTATACTTGTAGAACAGAAATTTACTGAGTGATAAACTGGAGAAGATCTGTGAAGATTGAAGGCCGTCAGGTAAGGGTGATAACTCTCAAGTTATATTTAGTACCAGGATAGGTTTTAAATATCACAAGTTTTTTTTAAAATGTTAAATTAAACTTCATAATTTTATGAACATATCCAGAATATGGTGTGCAGAAAAATAGGACATTAAATGATTAAAGCTTATTTTATTTCTAGAATATATCTCTCCAGATTTCTTTGTTTATATTTGTTGTTGTTTACCAGTAATCACATGCAAGTTGATACTGTCTATCTTGACATAGATTAGTCATTTACAATTTTATTTAGAATTTGTTTTTAGCGATGTGATTAAGGCAGACAAGTTTTAAATTGTGGTATAAGGGGAGATAATTCAAAATAGAGTTATCCTTTCTGGATGATAAAAGTAGGAATGGTGAAATAAGATTTAATTAAAGTTTGTGTATCATTACAATAAAACAACTTAGTTCAGTCTCAGTCAGACTTGACAGTCCAGTTGACAAATTGGAGAACTTACCTGTTAGTCAATTTACTGTGAAAAAATAGTATTTCTAATAATTTAACCTTAAAATACAATAAATACAGTTACATTGATAGTTGTTATGTGTAAAAAAACTACAAAATATATCTAAAAAATTGGAATAATGTTATAAATTGTATAAACAATACCTAGATAAGTTTTTAGCGTCTTGTAAATGTTCTCTCCATTATCTATAAAAGAAAACCTATGTTTTGTTTATGTTTTTCAGAGCTGCTGTATTCGAACATAAACCGTCATTAAAAGTTGGTTGTGATTATTTGATACGTGATTGTGTCAAGAGATATCCACTAGAAAACTGTCCACTGTGTAGCTGAAGATCCTGAGGTAATGTTTTTTATATTTTGTCTAATAACCAAAGCGTATTAATTCCCTAACTTAACTAACTTGACAAAACTGTATAATATTAATAATGGTTTAATCTAGGATGCAGCCCTTTATAAACTAGTTATAGATATAATGCTGCAAACTTGTACACCAAAAAGTATAATTTGTTTCCATGGAAACACAAAAACTATTAAATCCATGAAATTTTTAATTATCAAGAGGCAGAACTACTACAATAGGTTGATGTGTGTACAAAGTATCATAAAGATATCTTGATCGGTTTAAGAGATATTCTCCAGAAACAAACCCAAGCGAAACAGATGAATGGACAGAGTCTGAAATATTTCGATTGACCTCTTTTAATCAGATTGAATTGAAGCCAGGAGATTATATCACTGTTGATATTCTGATTTTATTTTCTTAAATAAATTAAATGTTAAATAATCAATTTGAATACCGGTAGATTTTATCATGAATTAAGCTGTAGACAATATGGTCATGTATGAAAAACGATGCATCAAGACTTTAAGGTATAAAAATTAGATAATGTGTGAAAAATATTTTATTTCAGAATCAACTGAAAGGTTGTAAAAATCAAATAGACAAAGAGTTTATTGTGGTCATCTGTTTCATAATGGTTGTTTAGATACGTTCATGAAAACACCTCCATTTATAGGTAAATATCTATAATACTGCTGGGAGTCATGGCGACCTCAATGGGTGAAGAAAACTAAACTTTACACCTGCTTAAATGATATCAGTCATTCCACGGTGACTCGCGTGACATTTCTACGCAACACAAATTTTTAAATATGAATATCATGAAACCTAATAATCGGTTTCTATAAAAACTACTCCCAAGTAAAGTTTTTGTGTTCTGTTACATGAGAAACACTTTAAATATTACTTTCTTGGGCAAAATTTTGTGCAATGTTGTGACTCGTGTGACATGCATTTGCAGCGCATTCATGGGCAATGATACTGACCCCCCCCCCCCCATTTAGTAGAAAAGTAAATAGAATATAGGAATATGACTTATATGTATATGAAGCTAAATTGTTGAGCCGTAGCATCATTTTGTTACAATGTAGTGTTTTATTGTTGAGTTTTGTGATGAACTTGCGTGACATAAAAATGTGACTCGCGTGACGGGTAGAAAAAAACACTAATGTTTTGTTACAAAATGACATGTTATGCCCCCTGCCATCTTGACATGTGAAAGTAATTTGAATATCAAATCCACCTGCCGACCCCTGTAGATCTTGGTAGCATTATGTAACTTATGTAACTTTAACTTGTTGATGGCATGTCTTATCTTACTTCTTTGTCTGATAAACTATACTGAACGTTAACTGATATGAAACATGATACATTATAGCAGATGCCTAATGAGATTCCTTTGTGTGTGGAAAGGTTTATAAACCCAGATTAAGAAACAAATAGACAGAGAGGTCCAGGCAGGACAGGAGAGCAGGCGGAGGCTAGGCGACGTCTGGTAGTTAACTCCAGGCCACGCAGGTCATGGAGTTAAGACCGGACAACGGCCAACTAATGTAATTTAGTCCTGGGTGTCTTTAACATTACGATGTTTGTACATAATATGTTAGAAGCAGAATAAAAGTATTAATAGAAGCTGAAACTAGTCTTGTCATCCGAACCTGATTAAAGAACCAATACTGTCACATATTAATGATTCGAATTTTGATGAGATTAGTAATTTAGCCAAGCTGCTTTAAACTATTTATTATTTTTGTCTTATTTATTACATCATCCATAATCGGGCTATTTTTAAGAATATGGAGATTATTATTAATTATAGATTTACCATCTTCTTGTGGTGGGTTTTTGGACCCCTTAATTTGCTCTGATCTAAACTTAAAGCTTTTCGAATGACATCATCTACTAGTTTTGCCGGGTAGTGTTGCTTTTTTTAGAAAACCTTTAAGCTCATTAAGGCGCATCTATTTGATATCCGATTGTGAAACTATGGCGCACACACGTCTGGCTAAATTATACGGAATATTACGTTTGATATGAGAAAGATGGCATGAATTAAAATTGAGATACTGATGTGTGTCTGTCGGTTTATAATACATATCATTTTCAATTTGACCATTCGGTAAAAGATTCACCGTGACATCGAGAAAGTTTAGTTTTACTTTACTAGATTCAACAGTGAATTTAATGTCGACATCTATAGGCTATTCAAGAGTTCGTTAAATCATCTCTGGTAGACAGATTCTAATAACACTCTAACTAAACGGTATAAATAATTCATGTATATTTAGACAATTACATATTTTAAATATAAGAATTGTTTTATAATATAGATGTATTGATTAATTCTTGATTAATAAGACAGAATACGGCGAATTTTTACATTGTTATTGTATTTATATCATCTTTAAAACTAAAACAACATCTTTAATATATTTTAGGTTGCGGTTTAAACTACGTCAAGCTGAAAAGGATGGAAAGATACAGGAAGTCGTAGAAATATTATCATTACAAGATAAGATGCAAGCTTTACCTATAGCTGCTGAATACGGGTTTTATAAAGTTATGGTTTGTCTGTTAGAAGACGGAGTTGTTGATATACATTATGTTGGGTGACCTATTTACGGCAAATATAAAAATTTAAAAGACCGTAGAATTGTGAAATGAATAGAACTACACAACTTCTAAATATAAATAAACAAAATACCAATACTTCTTTCTTTAAACTAATTTGGGATGAACGGGTCTACTATGGCACACAAAAATAAATTATGCCGTGACAGACATGGTTTGCGTACGTCGGCTTTTACCATGGCTTTGCCGTTTAATTGCCGTGGTAAATTTAGAGCGCAAGTTTGTGTACAGAGAAGGGCGAAGGGGTTTAAATACGACTGGGCGGCTTTCTTCGATTTTTTCTTTGTGCTGGGCGACAAAAAATACTGACGGACGCAAGCGCCAGGCGCCACCCAGCGTGGCTACACCCCTGGATGCTGGTGTAGATGTCAACCAGGTGAATGATGATAAAGATACACCTATATTGATAGCTGCTGAACGAGGGTTGTATGAAGTTGTGATATATCTGTTAAAACATGGAGTAGATGTACATGGTGTTGATAGCTATAAGGACAACCTGATATATAAACTTTTAGATTACTATGATAATGATGACAAACCAGGTAGACGTGATTTGTTATTACAATGTGTAGTTACATTAGTTGATGCTGGTGTAGATGTCAACAAGGTGAATGATGATCAACAGACACCTATATTTATAGCTGCTATTATTAGTATTAAAGGGTTGTATGAAGTTGTAATGTATCTGTTAAACACGGAGTAGATGTAGGGGAGACCGGGGTTCATTGAACATATGGGTACATTGAACCACCATGGATATTTCCTTTATAAATAATACTAGGCAACCCAAGACTACACAGAAGTGAGATAACTTCTTAGGCCTATTTCCCCGTCAATAGGCAGTAGCAACATGATGTCAATTATTTTTTAGGCAATAATTTTTTTTAAAAAGAGCTCTTAAAATTGAAAATGCACTACTTCCACTTATCATTTTCCATACATGTTAATTGTTTAGCCTAGGCAATTCCTGTACTTAAAATCAGTTCATTATATATATGTCTAATCTACAATCCAGATAAACAGGGGGTTGATCCATAGAGGGCATATTGAATTTTTTTTAAATTTTGATCATGAAACTGTGATGTGGCAGATTGCATTGAACCACTGTCAATGGAGTACTTTGAACCATGATTCAATGTACCCCAGTGCATTATAGTTTATATATCATTTGATAATTTGTAATATCTTTGAAAATAAAAACAATAGTAGGATATCAATTGATCCAACTCTGTAGGCCTGTCATATAAAAGGAATTAAAACTTCATGGGAGCATCGTTCGAAACTTGGCTGTGGCATACAGGGGTGCAATGGGTCTTCCTGACTAAGAGTCGCTTGTCAGCAAATCAGGCTGTCCAAATTTAGACAGAATATTGGACAAATGTTGGTTTGATTCACTGCAAAAGTTGACTGGGATCCCACTATCCCACCAAACTGCCATTTACGGCGATTTGTAGGAGCCTAGGGAATCCGGACACCTGCTTGTTTCGATCGTTGCACGGATGTCAAATCTGGATATTTGTTCTTAAATAAACACTGATTGTTTGCAGATTCATTAGATCACTACGAAACAAGTTACTAGGTTTGTTATCCAAATTCAGATCTATGTTTAACATGGAATTTTTATTATCACTGTTCAATGTGCCCCACTATGTGGTTAAACCTCCCCCACTATTTTGTACAGCGGGGTACATTGAACAATTACAGTCAAGTGGATTAAAATGTGATATACAATAGCAACTATGATATGTCTTCAAACAATACAATAAAGTAAAGAGATATTCTAATAAAAACATTTGATATGGAAGGACAACCATGTATGTGAAAAAACTGGTTCAATGTGCCCCGCTCTCCCCTACATTTGATAAAGATCATAAATATATTACACTGTAAGCCTATGATGGTAGGGAGCCACGGTGGCCAAGTGGGTAAGGCGCTGGCTCGCTACCCTGGAGGAAGCGGCTGTCCAGTCGTTCGGATGGGACGAAAAACCGAGGTCCCGTGACTGGCATATACGTAAAAGATCCCTTGGGCCTTGATGTCAACTAGTTCCATTTCCATCATTATGCACTGAACTACTGTGTACGATCATTCAAAATAAAAATAGGGTTTCAACAAATCATTAGGCCTAAGCTGTCTTAAATTGCCTAACAATCAATACCTTTCTAACAGATTAAGAATTTCATTCTGGGACAATATTCTGAGGGCCTTACGGCGAGTTTTCTGCTCTAGAAATACAGTCATGCTGGTGTCTCTTTTTTGTCAAAAGACCACATGACACCAGACCCAGGAATTATATTGGTGAAAGTGGACATAGAACTTTGTGAGGGGGAATGGATTGAAATTTAAACAAAAGCCTATGTGTTTTTGGCAATTTAAACTAGAGGGCACCTCTGAATTAAATCTTGCTCACAGTACATAGCACCTGTTGATTCAAAGATAGTTTTTATGCAAATATCTCATTTTTAGTGAAAAGTGGACATATAACCAGTTAATGTCATCATTAATCGGCAGAGCATGCAGCCATTATCACCGGGTTAACCAATGTGCGACGTCAAGGACGTTAAGGGTTTGTGAACGTTATCTCCCATCACGCCGGACACCCATATTTAATATATTATAGAATGATTCACTAACTGTATTTTATTGTTATTCATGTCATGACATAACCTTGAAATAAAGGAACGGGCATATTGAACGTATTATTAGTCCAGCTATTTGGCGATCCTCCCCTCCCATCCCCACATTTATTTTATAGTAGACATCGATACGGACAGGGTGTCGATAACCTTACAATATAAGATTTAGATAAAGAGCTGACGGTTCTCGCTATATCAGTTCTTGTTGCCTCTGGTGGGCCTATAGGGAACGTGATTCAAGCTCCTGTCTATATGTTTTCAAAACATTTTTATAATTCTTACACTCAACGCACAAATAATAAATATTATTTATCAGTAAATAAAAAAATGTCATATTGTCTTTAAATCATTTACATATAATGAATAAACCGACATCCATATGTATACATATTGGTGTGCACGTAAAGAAAACAGCGGAAATCGAGGAAGGGGGTTCGTGGAAAGGCCACTGTCTGGGTAAAATTCTCCTACCTCACATTGTCCATAAAACCATAGAAATAAACATTACAATATGTTTTTTTGTTAAATGAATGTCAGCAGTCTTTTTACATCTTGCCACTGTGTTCACGACTAGACCTCTGTTTTTCATACCATCCAAACTACTTGTCAGCCGGACAGGTGAAGGTCGGGCTTGGTATTTTAATTGGTTTACCTAACGCTGTTGCGAAGTGCTTCGCTTGAATTTATCCGGGCGATTCAAGGGCCCTTTCCTTCGACCACAAGGTGTCCATATCAATTTTCTCCCCGAATTCAGTGTATTCTTTCAGTTTTATATTTGGAGATTTTCAATTTTATTTTTTCAGGTCTGAGGCTAGCGCCTCTGCTATAATCTATTACTATACTGAAGTCCAAAAGAAAGTATACACTGTTCATTTCGTCCTGTTTCAAACAAAGTCGTTTTTCCATTGTATGCGGTATTTTGGTACAATGTTCATTTGTTTTGCCTTTTATTTGCTTAGAAATATTGAGTTTGGAAGCACCAGACATGTTCAGTGTAGTTTTATCACATTTTTTTGATTTAAACAAAACTTAGTCATATTTTTAGTGTGTTTACTTTCTTTTGGACTTCAGTATATATAAAATAACCCTTGACAGTTGGAATTTGAAATAAGAGTAGGCTGCAGATAAGTAGGACATTAAACCCCATTTCTTTCAACAGCTGCCATGTTAGCAAGATTTATGACAAAGGCGGAATAACTCTAAAAGGTAAGGTCGGACAATGCTGAATATGGATAGGTTTCGTTCTCTGATGACCCCAGGATGGTTGGATGGTCAAACGCGCAAAGGGGCAGGGTTTTGATTCCCCACCTGTTCAATGTCGTGGGTTTTCTCCGGGTCTCCCACTTCCTCCCACTGATAAAGATCTATTATCAGCACAAATGAGTTATTGATATAAATTGAACCACATGTTCGTCCCGAAATGGTTTGTGTCGAGTGGATGTTAAACCCACACCGAATTTCAAAAAGATCTATTAAAAGCTATAGTCTATGTTGTTTTCACAAGGTTGTCGGAAAAGGAGCATAACTTTTGAAGGAAAATCCTATTGAACTTTCTTGGCCAACGCAGGGATTGAACACGGGACGTCCAGATTAATGAGCCAATGTCTTACTCACTGAGTCACCGTCGTTACCAAAAGATGGCGGCAAGCAATGACGGACTCATTTGTATTCTGAAATTGGGTTTTATAAACATTGTTGATGAAAATAACCCATGTGTTATATGTCGTTGTTGGTCAATGGACTCATTGTGATCAAACGGATGATCCAATATGGCAGTCAAAATCCAAAATGGCGGCTGGTTTGGGTAATTTTTGATGCAGCGTGGGCGTACCCTGTGTTTATTGAACCCATGAACCTCGCCTCGAATCCGAGTGAAATTTGCAACATGTTTTAAATCGATAATCAACATAGTAGTTAATGAAATTTGACATTTTCATAACTTTTGCTTCTGTGGATTTAGTGAAATAAAGATCTTCGAGTCATTAAAGCTAGCTAGCTTAGAAGTTTTTGTGTGCGCATTGAGCCTACCCTAACTCGATTTTGAAAATGCAACATAGGAGGCTTCTGAAATTTAGCAGTCTAGTAGTTTATTCATCCCTTGATTTCTCGGTGAGGCCGGCCTTGGCCCGTGGACTAAACATTTAGCTGTTAGGAATTCAGGTCAGCCACCTAAGTTAGGCTATATTGGACCACATTGAAGTTGCTGTATTCACGTGCTGGAGTAGCAGGAAAACGAAAAACGCGTTTTGGGCAGTCCAATTTTCCAATCTTTCTTAGGGGCTGGGGGGGGGGGGGGGCTACACGGAAAGATCCAAGATCCAAGATCCGCCACTGTAAACTGGAAAAAATACAATAGAAAAAATACAATAAAAACATATTTATATAACCATTGCTTTAATATGGTATTTTTCATTGATTCACCAATCAACACAAATGTCAAATTATAGACATTTTAAAATTGATGGAAATGAAATGAAATAGGATTTTTAAACTCCCGTTCTGCTCAAAATGGACTAATGAAGACGGGTATACGCCATACAATGTGATATCTCCTCATAATTCAGTGCAAACCTCGCATCAAGTTTCCTAAACAATACGAGTATTTTAAAAATAATGTGGTTTATTTAAAATGTCTCGGAGACTAATAAAAGAAATTTGAACTATAAATAGAAATAGGATCTGTGTTCTACAGGGCCGGCGGAAGCAATTTTTATATTGGGGTGGCTACCATTCTAGGACTTGAGGCGAGGGCCCAGGGACCGCCCAGGCGTATATAGTCGTCACCCTGTCTGTCGGTCAGCGTTGCGTGACTTTCCTCGTCCCCTTTTCCGACAACGTTGTGAATAGAAGCTATAGTTTTAACCCTTTCTTGCATAGAGCAATTTGTTCTTTTACCAGAAATGTCAAATTCCAACCAGACATGTATTTTCACATTATTAGACATATCCAATACCCGTTTTTCAATTATGGTTCCTAAATTGGGAGTTTAGGTGGGGGGGGGGGTCACCATGCAGCTCTGGGTGGTGATAGGGACACACATCTGATGCCACCATGCAGCCCTGGGTGGCGGTAGGGACACACATCTGATGCAACTATGCACAAAATGGAAGGAATTGAAGACAAACGTGGAAAATACTTGTCGTGCTCAGATGTAACATTGACATGCTGTGAATTTTATCAACAATTTTATCAACTTTTAGCAGTGTGCGGATGTTTGGCCAATCCAAACAGAAGACATATTGCACTAACATTACTAATGTCTGATTGTCTGAACTTGAGGAGAAACTACAACAAAGGGATTTTCTCTGTCCCACAAGCAAGGCATATACCAGGCCAGCAATAGCCTCCACCTATCTTATCTCTATGCTTATGACAGTCATAGTAGAGCAGCTGGATGTCCCATCGCAACAGAGGAAGACATGAAATGAAATGGGGTTTAACGTCCTACTGCTCTGCTCCTAACTGGGCTAATGAAGACGCGCATACGCCATACAGTGTGCTATGAGGGAAATTTTGCCCGGACGGCAGCACTACGGCCTACACTTATATCGAATTCCAACTGCCAACTGATCTTTTACGTGCACGCCAATATGTACACGAGACCTCGGTTATTCGTCCCATCCGAACGACTGGACAGCTTTCCTTGTCAGGCCCTCCATCCTGCATCACTGACAAGAGGGAACCAGGCCGGAAAATCTGGATGAACTTTCTATGCCAATGCAGGGATTGAACACACGGCCTCCAGGCTAGCGAGTCAGCGTCTTGCCAACCAAGCCACCGTGACCCCCAGGGGAAGACCTTGCTTTTCACACACGTTGTTCTACTACACCTGGAAGAATATGTTTCGAGCTTGCATCTTGGTGCATACCGGCAACAAATATATGGCATGTATAGGGTCACTACTGTATGCATTGTGGCCACGTTTATTTCTTATTCTCTGAAAAATACTGACTACTATTTCTACATGTTCTGGAACAAACATTTTACTAAACTGATATAGCACTTTGCCAGTCGGAAAGTCAAACTCGCCTACTTCCACTGGGGGGCTGACATGTTGATTCTGTACCAGGCTATCCCAGGGCCATCTATCAGCGATAAAATAAACTAAAGATGGCACCGTTTGTGGCCAGCATGCAGTTAGAGGTGTAATTATTTGGTGTCAAATTAGTGTGTTATTAGAGTTCGGGCACTTTTGTTTGCCACCTAATAATAATTTCTGTGTTTACTTTACTTGTCTGCCCGAAAAGTCATTTTGCCCCACCCACCCCCTGGCCGTACCCCTATGCACGAGGAAGAAAGATAAACAGGGTTTAAACCATGACATTTCGGGACTAACATGTGGTCCAATTTCATATCAATAATTTGTTTGCCAGTATGGGTCTTTATCAGTGAGAGGTAACCTTACTTACGTGCATGTGGGGTATCGAAACCATGCAACTGGAAGTGTTTGACCATCCAACCGCCCTGGGGTCATCAGAGGACGAATCCTATCCATATTCAGCGTTGCATGACCTTACCGTTTAGAGTTACCCCCCCCCCCCCATTTGTCATAAATCTTGTGACTCGATTGCTGCTTAAAGAAATGGGGTTTAATATCTGGAATAATGAAGACCAGTTTACACCTTACAGTGTGGTATAAGAGGCTACAGTCTACTCTTATTTCGAATTTCAACTGTCAAGGGTTCTTTTACGTGTCTGCCTATTTGTACACGGAATCTCGATTTTTTGTCCCATCCAAACAGCTAGATAACCAGGCCCTGCGTCCTACACCACTAGACCCTGTCCTTGCCAGGTCCTGCGGCCTACACCACTAGACACTGTCCTTGCCAGGCCCTGCGTCCTACAACACTAGACCCTGTCCTTGCCAGGCCCTGCGTCCTACAACACTAGGCTCTGTCCTTGCCAGGCCCTGCGTCCTACAACGATGTTCTAACAGATTCTCTTTCGAATTTACTATGAAGTATTGAAGTCATTGGAGGACAAAATCGATACTCGGCATTCCATAACCTTCCGTCCCACAGTTAGAGGCTGTGGTTTTGAATGATTTTGTTCCACATCTGGTATAAAAGGATGACGAATCCTATAAATATTCAGTTTTGGGACATTCTGTTCCCGAGTCAACCTTCTTTTCCGAACAGGATAGAGGTTGAAGGCAACCATGTCAAATTTGTTTAACATTATTAATGTTTTGCTTTCGGATCAGAAGCTGTCAAGACATGGCTGTTATGTGGACGTATTTCCTATAATAATCCAGATAATTAAAATAAAATCCAAGCCCTGGCCCAATTCAAGTGAAATCAGGTTTACCGGTTCACTGTTCTGTCCGGACAGCAGCGTTTTTTGTCCCACCCGAATGACTAGACACTGTTCCCTTCCATAAAAATCAAACCCGTGGCCTACTGATAAGTAAACCAAGGCAAAATATTTCGTACCAGCGTTATCTAAACTAGAAAACCAGTTATATAATGAAAATACCAAGCCTGATCTTCACCTTTTTGGCTGACAAGTAGATTGGATTGTATGAAAAACCCACGTCTAGTCGTGAACACAGTGGCAAGCGTGTAAAAAGACTGCTGACAGCAAAAAAACATATTGTAATGTTTATTTCTATGGTTTTATGGACAATGTGAGGTAGGAGAATTTTACCCAGACAGTGGCCTTTCTATGAACCTCTTTCTCGATTTTTAACTGTCAATGGGTTTTCTACGTGCACACCAATATGTATACATATGGATGTTGATTTTTCATTATATATAAATGATTTAAAAACAATATTACATTGTTTATTAACTAATATAAAATATTTATAATTTATGAGATGAGTATAAGAATTATAAAAAATATTTTTAAAACAGACAGGAGCTTGAATCACGCCTCCTATAGGCCCACCATAAGCAACAAGAACTATTATAGCAAGAACTGCCAGCTCTTTATCTAAATCTTATATTGTAAGGTTATCGACACCCTGTCTGTATCGATGTCTACTATAAAATAAATGTGGGGATGGGAGAGTGGGATAGCCAAATAGCTGGACTTATATTCTGTTGTTTTCCTCCTTCAATGTCTAACGACTAAGACTAATAATACGTTCAATATGCCCGTTCCTTTATTTCAAGGTTATGTCATGACATGAATAACAATAAAATACAGTTAGTAAATCATTCTATAATATATTAAATATGGGAGATAACGTTCACAAACCCTTAACGTCCTTGACGTCGCACATTGGTTAACCCGGTGATAATGGCGGCATATTCTGCCGATTAATGATGACATTTGTAACATTAACATGTATGACCAAGTTCCATCACGGCCACGATTCTCACCTTTCTAATTAGTTAAAAGGTTGTGAATATACCTTAGTTGTTAAAAAGTTTCGGTTTTATCTCTTGGTTACATATTAATACAACGAACAGTTATCTGCCCTTAGGACATTGTTGTTTATTGCACGATATTATGGACAGGTTGATTTAATTAAGTTATTTACATGTGAATGAGTAATATATAGAAAATAGGTAAAAACACTAAATAATAAAAAGTTCTTGTATATCTAAAAGTCACTTTAAAACACAGTTTTAACATCGCTGTCGTGAGAAGAGAAGAGAGGGCTGGTCATCTTCTCACTTTGTCATAATTAAAACAAGTTAAAATAGGAGATCCAGCTGTTTGATGCCATCGCAGCGGATTGAAAAAAAACCCTGTGGGAAAAAGCATCCACTGTTTAATGTGGAAAAGCGAAGTTCTCGCAGTAAAAACCACATAGCTGGACTCTGGTTATAAAACATGATTATTATAACAACCAAGATGAAATACTAGTGTTAACAATGATCAAATAGAAATATATGTAACAATCTGAGAAGTCGGTGCTAAGATGGACGTGACACAAGATGGAGGCTAACAAGTAAGTAGAACTTGTAAGTTTTATATCAAATATTACAATAGGCCTATATAAAAGACCGGATTCTATATATTACAATATATTGCATATTTAAGAAAGAAAAATTAACGTTAGAAAATCTCCCAAGTCGGATAAAACAGAAGATTACAGGTGGCCTTGACTTTTGATCATACCCCATTTATATCATCTGTAGAAGATTCCGAATATTGACACGTTTTTAATTTATCATATCTTTGTAAAATACTCAACAGAATATTTTTATACTGACACGCCTTCCAGAGATTCAATTTTTACAATATTGTAGTTTGTAAAGGATTCCTCAATATCTCAAATGTCAGACATTGAATACAATGTAAATAAATATTTTTGTAAATTTGAAGCCAAGATTGTGGAATATACATATTTGGTATGTTTATCTACAAAAGTAGAGGTATATTTTAAATTATTTCAATTTTTTAAAGAAATCTACAACTTCTTCTAGTTCTCTTTGTTTAGCTTGTTTATGTGCACATCTATTCTCCATTACTTCAGCTGACACTTTCCATTTTTCATTCGTTTATCACAGGAAGGACATTTTTTACCTCCTGAAAAAAACCCCAAACATAATCTTATATTATGTGTTACTATTTATTTTAAATGTAGATTAAGTGATATAACATGAAATGGGGTTTAACGTCCTACTTTTCTGCTTCTACAGGACTAATGAAGATCGACATACGTCATACAGTGTACTATGAGGGAAAGTTTACTCAGACAGCGACATTCCCATCTAGTCTTCCACGACATTCCAACTGTCTGTCAAGGGTTCTATTACGTGCACGACAATTATACAATATGGAGCCTTGCGTTTCTGACTCAGTCAAATAACAGAATACACTTTTAATTTTCAGTCAACTATCTAAAGTGAGATCCGTGGTTTGAATATCGAGCAAATTTAAAAATTAAACAAAACGAATAGAAGACACAAGTAACACTTAATAAACATATCATTTAAGCAGGTGTAAAGTTTTAGTTTTCTTCACCAACTGAGGTAATGAAGACGGTCGCCATGACTTCCAGCAGTATTATAAATATTTACCTATAAATGAAGGTGTTTTCATGTACGTATCTAAACAACCATTATGAAACAGATGACCACAATAAACTCTCTCTATCTGATTTTTACGACCTTTCAAATTGATTCTGAAATAAAATATTTTTCACACATTATCTAATTGTTCTGACTTAAAGTTTTAGATTTAATAGTTGTTTTTTTCAACTAGTTTATAATAAACGGCTGCATCCTAGATTAAACCATTATTAATAGTATACAGTCTTTGTCAAGTTTGTTGTTAGGGAATTAATATTCTTTGGTTATTAGACAAAATATAAAAACCATTACCTCAGGATCTTCAGCTAAAACATGTTTTTTACACAGTGGACAGTTTTCTAGTGGATATCTCTTGACACAATCAAGTATCAAATAATCACAAACAACTTTTAATGACGGTTTATGTTCGAATACAGCAGCTCTGAAAAACATAAACAAAACATACGTTTTCTTTTATAGATAATGGAGACAATATTTACAAGACGCTAAAAACTTATCTAGGTATTGTTTATACAATTTATAACATTATTCCAATTTTTTAGATATATTTTGTAGTGTTTTTACACATAACAACTATCAATGTAACTGTATTTATTGTATTTTAAGGTTAAATTATTAGAAATTCTCCAGTTGGTCAAATGGATTAAATCCTATTTCTATATCATCCACAAAGGATAACTCTATTTTGATTTATCTCCCCTTAAATTTGTCTGCCTTATCCATCACTCAATAAAAACAATTTACAAATATTTCTAAGTAATATAGTAAATCTCCCCTTAAACCAGAATTTAAAACTTGTCTGCCGTATCACTTCATTCAAAAAAAAATATTTCTAAATAAAATCGTAAATAACGAGTCTATGTCAAGATAGACAGAATCAAGTTCCATGTGATTACTGGTAAACAACAACAAATATAAACAAAGAAATCTGGAGAGATATATTCTAGAAATCAAATAGGCTTTAATCATTTAACCCCGAGTCTGACATGAGAAAAGTGGATGTCAATTTATAAAATGAAAAATAAATCAATTTTTCTTACCTTCTATAGTAAATATATTCTTTCAACATCATTTCAAATATTATTCTATTCCTCTCCAATCATATCTCTTGGTTAATAAAATTCATTGTGTTGTTATTTAAAACAATATTGGGTTAAAGTTGACTTTGATGACCACCAAAACATCACATCAGTTGATTTTCTATTCCTGTTATTCAACCTGGTAATACTACTTTCAATTTGTTTATAAATAGATTTAACGTGACCTATTGACTTGTGACGTAATAACCAATGACGTTGTAAAAACTTGTAATGACGTGTTACTAGTTTTAATGGCTGTGTACAGAATGTTGTTGATTGACAGAAAATGGTTTATAACAAATCTTTAAATTTACATCAAAATAAAACATCTTCATCATTTAGTTCTAACAGAATTATTAACAAGTAAAATAAAGATGTTGTATGATTATTTATATTCTATTTATCAAGGCCTATTTAACATAAATATGATACACATTTTGATTTACGCCACCGACGAGTCCAGTCTAATAAACTACCATAATCACGACACTTGACATTTATATTCTATTTATCAAGGCCCAATTCACGTAAATATGATTCACATTCTTTTTTACCCCACAGACGAGCATATTCTAATAAACTACCTTCATCACTCTTAACATCTAACATGGCACCAGCAGCGAAGAGTAATTGTATCTTATCTAACGGCTGTTTGTTAGACCATACACAATGAAATACTGGTGTCATATTAAAATCATTCCTATCATTTTTATCAAGTCCTTGTTCCAATAAATATTTTACACAGTCTATTGTACCCCAACAACACGCCCAGTGTAATAAACTACGACCATAACGATCCTTAACATGTAACATGGCACCAGCAGAGAAGAGTAATTGTATCTTATCTACCGGCTGTTTGTCAGACAATACACAATAAAATACTGGTGTCTGATTATAATCATTGACAGGAATATTTAAATCGATATTTTGATGTATTAAAGTGTTGACATCATCAAGTGTACCATATCGACAAGTTTCACATATTGATCTCCAGTCCATTTTATTGTTGTCGGTTGTTTTATTATAGTTAGTTGTTATTACATCTTGTGTAACAAATCTTTGGTTTAATAATGGAGTTGTTGATGTGATGGTGGTGGCCATATTGTTTTGTATAGATGTCTGACTATATTTAACATCATCTGAAATTATATAATATTCATACTAGTTGATTACCTGTTCATATATATCGTTCTGATGGTGGTTAAAAACCCTGGCCATCTTTAAACTAGGTTATCTTTGTTGTCTGAACGTACAGGTGGGGTAATTTCGAGTAGGATATACACCTGAGTTATTTTAATTATATTTATAACCCTTGATCATGGTTTGTCACAACATGTGAAAGATATACAACCCTGGCTTAAAAACACTTCAACTAGAAAATTACTTGCCATTTCTTCAATTATTAATTAAAATGGCTAAAACGTAATGACATACCTGGAATTGTCATCCCTTTGCTTTCTTCATCAGTATCTGTAATAGAAACATATATATTAGTAAGTACAGAACAAAGATAGGTTGCCAGACAATGAAACAAACTCACACCAAGGGCGGATCCAGGGACCATGGACAGGAGGGGGAAAATTTCTAAATCTAAAAGCCCCCTCCTAAGAAAGATATATTAGTAAGTACAGAAGAACCGTACCATGTAAACAAAGATGGGTTGCCAGACAACGAAACATACGCACACCAAGGGCGGATCCAGCGACCATTGCGGAAAATTTCGAAAACTAGAAACCCGGAATACCATTTTTCCAGTGACCTGAGTGAGACAAGAATCTGTTTTAAAGTGCGTCCACTGGATCGACATAGTGGCGGGGGGGGGGGGGCGCAGCGTTTGCCCCACCCCTAAATTCACACTTACTTGCCATTTCTTTAATTATTAATTAAAATGGCTAAAACGTAATGACATACCTGGAATTGTCATCCCTTTGCTTTCTTCATCTATTAGTAAGTGATCATATGTATCATCCGTATCTGTAATAGAAACATATATATTAGTAAGTGCTGAACCGTACTATTTAAACAAAGATAGGCTGCCAGACAACGAAACAAAAGAGCGGATCCAGAGACCACAGGCAGGAGGGGGCGCACGGGAGGCGAATTCGCACGTTGGGGTGACGACAATATATATACGACCAGATTTGATAAAAGCCCAGAAGACAACCCCACTCTGACAAGACACAGAACAGATTGTAATCAAACCAAGTGATTATAAATATAGGCTACCGTACCTATGTAACATGTATTAAACATACTTTAGTCGTTACAGCTTTCACAAGGTTCAACCATATCATATAGATATAGCCATAGGCCTAATGTGTAACACCGACCATAACTCTAGTCTAAGTCTTGAAGTAATTAAATAGACTTCATCGTTTCACTAAATTGTGGACGACGGACGGATTGATAGCCGAACGGTAATATGACCACATTTCCATGTACAAGATTATGTACAAGAAAGAAAAAAATTCTGCAACTGAGTCAACCTGTCTTCACAACATTCTTCTGCTAAATGAAATCTCTTGTTGACTGTCGTCTGCTGAATGACGTCACTTGACGACGGTCGTTTGCCAAATGACGTAATTGAATTAGAACGTTAAAAACATTGACGCCATGTGCTATTTTTCAATAATTGACAAGTTATCGCTGATCAGATCAGCCATTTTTAAAAATGTATATTTTCAGTCTAGAAAATCACTGCTTTCTTGATTTGTTATCATTCTGGGGTCATATACTTAATTGTATCTAAATAGAGAGCACTGACTGTCGGATCCCCCTTGGAGTTTCGAGACAGGACCAGTGCAATGTCCAAAAATAACCCAAAACCTTTGCTAGGTAAATTTCTTCGTTTAAATATGTGTTGGACCTAATAATGTGTTGGAAAAAACAACATAAATACCCAGTACTAATTATTTCATACACACACCATACGTGATTGTTTAAGATTATTTGAAGGCCAGATCGACGTATTTCCCTGACAATTATTAAAATAAAATACAATTTAGCTTGATTTGTTTGATTGGTCATTTGTAAATATTCATCTTTCGAATCAGATTATACTATTTTTGAATATTGCTGTCATCATTATGCATAATGACTCCTACCGGTATAAAAAAAAATTATTTGAGCAATGTTAGTAGGCTAGAACCAGAACCGTATGATGTTGCTTAGCAACACAGTCGTATTGAATTTTTGGGAAATCAAGGCACAACACTGTTGAGAGATATTGAAAATTGTAGAAATTTATATAATAGATGAATAGCCTAGGTTTTGAGTTCAGGAAAAGTCACCGGTTAAATATGCTCATCCATTTAGACCATTCCTTTTTAGAATTAAGGTATAAAAGCTTCGTAGACAAATTGTAAAATATCAAGTTGTTGGAAAATTTTGTGATTTGATCTCTGACCCCTGCAGGACCATTTTGCTATAGAATAACAGACAAAAAGTTGAGAAATATTGATTCAAGAGAGATAACTACATATTGTAGGCCTATTGACGATAAATAATCCATGAAACTCTTTTGATTTGTGATAGGCTACTTAAAAATGTTTCTATTGTTTTATTTTACAGCGAATCTCATTCACTCAGTCTTTCTGCCAGAAGAAATTTATATTTATCAGATGTTGAAAGATGTTATAGATGATTTATTGTTGAAATGTTGAAAAATAATAAAACTTGAATATTTTGTGAGATTTCGAAATTTTGTTGACTTATGAGAAGAAAACATTGAAATTAATATGTTCCTATCGGAATAAACATGATTGCACGTAACCGTATTAACAAAATATCAAGATCAGTTGTCACCCTCAATCACAATCATAGGAGCAGGGGTCAATTAATTTCCAATGATTAAATAGACCCTTAACTTCTGTTGGTTTCAGAGCATAATGTGTTCTTCATGTAGGCTATCAAGATCGTGACCTAACCTCTGATTTAAAACTTTCGGGAAATTCACATACTGATAAAAAAAAATGGTTGCCAGAATTAAATAATGGTCACCAAAATAGCTGAAAAATGCAATGTTTTTTTCAATGATTCTTATGATTCTACAGGTCAATGTTTTTCGTCCTGAAGAAGAATAAATTATCCAAAACAAAGTTATTACATGCGTAATTAAAGCAACGAAAACTACATTTTTAAAAAAAAAAAAAAAAAGAAGAAATCAACTGATCTCTATACCCACTCTCCACGACAGGGCTGAGGTCACTAGAAGAAAACTTGGACCCATACATAAAATTAGGTAGATAGACCCTTACACTTTTACACCAAAAATACTTTGAGTCCTAATGTTATATATACTGTAATACTATTTGATAATTTATGCGAAATTGTATTAGACGAATATAAGTGCACCAGAGAATATGAGTTATAATTTGATAATTACATGTTTTATTTCTATTCTCCATTGTCAGTATATTAGTTATGGTATGAGTTTATTTAAAACGCAAATTAAATTGGTTATGAAATATTGTGAGGAAAACATAAGGGAAATCTGTGCTGATATGATACATGAATTGAACTATAGGTTAATAAACACATTTATCATACGTCATCTTAATGGCATGTGACATGTTGACCAAATTTGGTAATGAGACCCTATTGGTATGCAAGGCATGAGGCATGACCAACCACATGATTAAAATTACGTAATATTTGGCCAATTGAATAATTAGTAGCGGAAATCTCGGCATAAACAAGTAACTGGATTTGGACGCTATGGCAGACAGCCATGTAGTTCTTGAAGGGAGAGGATGTAGCGTTTCTCTATCAGCAGACTCGCCGAGTTTGGCTGGATGGAGTTTGAGAGAATGACTTTATTATAATGCTTGTAACTATGTAACCTATATGTAGCAGTTTTTAATATAAATGTAGAACCGAAATATGGCATTTGTTGTTTCTGTTATTGATATCATTCAATGTCATACGAGTATTAAATATATTTATATATGGTACTTGTCATATCGAAAAATGGTAACGTTTGGATGAATATTATTGGAGATATTTTAAAATAATAACCGCTTACACTGTAAATTATACAGCCATCTTACGAGGGAGATTTTGTTCGGCCAGCGGCGTTTTCTTTTACTCTTTTTCGACGTCCAGCCTCCAAGGGTTCTTTTACGTGCACAACAAAATGTACACAGGCCCAGTTTTTCATCATCTCCGAACGACTAAACACTGTCGCCTGCAAAGCAATTTCGTTAAAATCCACCATTACTGTCTTTTTATGGTGTTCAGCCAATTTCTGACCCATCGGCCACGAAAGGGTTAATGATCTAACGAAGCCGTCACAATGCGAATTGTAACAGGGTTGTGTTTTGAGACTCTGTCAATTGTAAGTTGTTAATGAATGGCCTGGCCGTTACTTTATTAGTTGGTGTTTTAAATAAGTAAGTTTATAGTTTTTGTTTTTAAGCCAATATAAATTTTTATAAATGTTTTGGTGGTGGATTATATATTGTATGCATCTAGAATTGTATTGTTAGGATTATGGTGGAAATGTGTTAGTCTTTATATGGGCTTAGTTCTCAATATTACTCGTATATTAATTGAAGGTTTAACCTCGCTTTCCCCACATTTGAATGTTTTGATAAAGGATTAGGAGGTTAGTAGACCATGGGTGTAGGACAATAGTCTGTTTTAATTAATTAGTATGACTGGTGTAATCTTCTCACTCTAATTATTGTTACTGGTGAACACTTCCCACTATCAGTAGATTGGGCAAATTAGTGAAATCAGTTTACTAATAAATTTACTTGTCCGTTTGGGTGTTTTCTTCTAGTTGCGGATACACGGTGACTTTAAATGGATTTAACAGTAAGTGGTTTATTGAGTAAGACATCGTCGGAAGAATACGTTAACGAAGTGATGGCATCTAAAAACAGCACAGTGGCTACACCAGCCCAGATACATTGTGATTCAATCGAAAAGCAGAAATCGGAGCCATTTAGGGTCAGAACTCATAGCTTTAAACGTGGAATAAACGGAGATGTAGATGAAGATATAGACGTGGATGAACAGCAGGTAAAAAAGGCCAAAACGACAAAAAATGACGATCCGAGGTTCGATCAGATAATTAAAATGATAGGTAATTTAACGGGACATATGAGTGATACGCACAGTGAAATGACTAAGATTAATAATAATATAACAAAAATGGAACAGTGATAGATAGGAAATTAAAAACTGAATTTGCTAATATGGAATTGAAAATCAGTGATAACCTCTCACTAAAGCTCAAGGGTGAAATAAAAGAAGAAATGACTAAGATCAAGTTAGATATCGAAAGCAGAATACAAAGTATAGACTGTGGTGATCGCGAATGTGGTGCGTTAAAAGAAGCTAAGACTATCAGAGAGGGAATTACTAGGGACATAAAACATTTAGAAAAGGATTTGGAAGATTTAAAAGTGACTAGAAATTCGGGTGATAATGACGTAATAAATGAACGTAAACTGAATGTGGTGATTAAGAATCTGTTGCCCTGTCAAGGTGAAGAGAGCGATGAAGACTTAGTAGTGAACACTGTTGATCGCCTGTTTGTTGAAGCCCTGGAATTAACTGACATTAAAGTAACCAAAGCATCACGAATACCAACCCAGATGAACAGCAACCGAATCAGCCCTATAATAGCTACAATAGAGACAACAGATCATAAGGTGAGAATTATGAAGGCAAAATCGGGACTGAAAGATACTAAGAATTTCTATAGGGTGTATATTGAACATGACTTACCAAGTGCTGTGAGAACAAATAACTCTAATTTAATGAACATTTTGAAGATAGTCGGTGGTGATCGGGATTATAAAATTGTGAGAGGCAGAATAACAAGAAATGTGAAAGGTGTTAACGTAAGAAGATAGGACAACGTCAGGCTCGGTACATGGAATGTGAATGGGTGGTCACGTGACGATCGTTCTGACAACTACAGTATTCGCACTTCAATCCTCAACTTTTTAAACTTTGATATTTTATGTTTGTGTGAGACATTTTTAAAGGGAAACGATAAACTCAATGTTCCAGGTTACGAGTGGTATGGGCGAAATAGAAATGCGTTGCATAAAATGCTAAAAGAGGCTCGGGGGGTGTAGGTGTATTGGTAAAATTGGAATTATTCGAAGTATATGATGTGAACGTTTTAGACGACTCTAAAGATATCCTATGGCTAAAATTTCGTCATAAATTTCTTAGCGAATGTGACATTTGTATTTGTTCGTGTTATCTCCCACCGGAAATTAGGAGTCGTAACGCTGATGAATTTTTTGATGACCTCTTACAACAGACATATTGTTTCCAAAATGAAGGATTATTATATATTGTGGGCGACTTCAATTCTAGATGTGGTGAAGAACAAGACTTCATTGCAGGAGTGGATGGTATACCACCGAGGGATGTCTTAGACCACACAAGTAACGGATATGGCGAAAAACTGATTGACTTTTTGACAAGTTGCAATATGTCTATGTTAAATGGACGAGTTTATGGTGAAATTGGTTCAAATAACTTTTCATGTGTATCAAAACGGGGCAAGTCGGTGGTTGACTATGCACTAACAGCAAACGAACAGTTATCTAGGTGTAAATCTTGCAACATATTTCTCATGTCAGACCTTATAAACCGGAGCGGGATGTGGACAATATATGTACAAATTCTGGATTCGGAGACATGTACCAATAAAACAGCCAGTAATAATAATTGGTATGACACGAGAAAGATACCTAGTAATTTTCTTAAAACGGCAGAAGCTTTGTCCGAACGGATTAATGATCTTGAAACAGACCTGAATGAAACTCAAAACATAAACACTGCATATGCTAAGTTTATAGAGATTATAGAAACAGAGTTACAAAATCGTGCCGTGCCATTTCGTAAGATACCGTCCGGACCAGCTACAACAAAAAGACGGAAGTGTTTATCTAAGCCGTATTGGAACGAGGAACTATCCACTCTGTGGGACATTGTATGTAAAAAAGAGAAGGCATGGTTAAACTGCACTGAGCATGGTTCACGGAGGAAACTTCGAACAGAATTCTGTGTGAAAAGAAAAACTTTTGATAAGACTAATCGTAGATATAAACGTCAATACCAAGCACAACAACAGGACATGCTTATCTCAACGTATGGTAACCAAAATAAGAGAGACTTTTGGAAACAGTTTGGAAAAATCGGAATCGTTAACGATAGGAGAAATGGAATTCCATTAAAAATAGAAACTGAAAACGGATTTATTTTAGATCATGGAGCTGTTCTAGATAGGTGGAAAGCCGACTACAACAATTTGCTGAATGTACCATTAAGCGACGATTTTGATGCTGCACACTTGGAGGATATAAAAAACGGTAGGCACATATTTTTGGAACAAGACTGTAAATCTTTAAACGGGAGAATAGGCGAGCACGAGGTCCGAAAATCCGTATATCATATGAAATTAGGAAAATCAGCAGGAATAGACCATATAGTCAGTGAATGCATCCGCAACGAGACCTGTATAGTTTTATTACACAATATTATAAATAAGTGCTTTGAAACTGGTAAAGTTCCGGAATTGTGGCTTAAAGGCATAATCAATCCGATCCCTAAGAACGATAGTGGAAAGAAATGGGACCCAATGACATATAGGGGAATCACTTTATTATCTATCCCAAGCAAAGTATACACACACATCCTGAATAGAAGACTGTCACAGTGGTTAGAGGATAATGACGTCCTGGCAGAGGAACAAAACGGTTTTCGTAAAGAAAGAAATTGTGTCGACCACATTTATGTGTTGAACAGTATTATAAACAATAGAAAATCAGCCAAACAGCAAACATTTGCCTGCTTTGTTGACTGCAAAAAAGCTTTCGATGGTTTGAATAGATCCTGTTTGTTGTTTAAATTAAAAACTCTAGGTATTCATGGTAAATTTCTGGATAGTATAGTATCACTTTATGAGAATGTGTCTTGTTCCGTTAAAGTGAACTCTTCATTAACTGAATGGTTTCAAGTAACTCAAGGTGTCAAACAGGGTTGTGTTTTATCACCAACATTATTTTCTATATATGTAAATGATTTAGTTAAGGAACTGAATGCTATTGAATGTGGTATAGATATCGATGGTAAAATGATCTCTGCATTATTATATGCAGATGATATAGTTCTTTTAGCACCAGATGAAAACAAACTACAACGACTGTTAGATGTATTAAGCAATTGGTGTCGTAAGTGGAGGTTAGTCATAAATGAAGATAAAACTAAAATTGTCCATTTCCGTAATCCTAGTGTCAACAGGTGCACTGTTAAATTTAATTGTGATAACTTAAATATCGTATACACCAGTGAATATAAATACTTAGGTATATGGCTCAATGAATTCTGTGACTACTCATTTAGTGCTAAAGAACTCTCAAAATCAGCAAATAGGGTATTAGCTGTGATAAAAACAAAGTTCACTCAATTTGGTGGCTTTAATTTGAATGTATATAATAAGTTATATGAAGCCCTTGTATTACCTATCCTTACATATGCATCTGGAATATGGGGAATCAATACCCATAGATGTATTAATGTGCTTAACAATAATGCCTGTAAATTTTATTTGGGTTTAACTAAACGGAGCAGCAACATAGCTTCTCGGGGGGATATGGGCTGGTTACAGGGGGATACCATTCTGAAAATAGAACTATTTCGCTACTGGAATAGAATTAAACTAAAGGGAAGTAACTTATGTAAAGATGTGCATAAGTGAAGCATTAGGCGTAAAACATCATGGGATTATCGGGTTTTGAAGTTAGGTGAGGAGCTAGATGTTTTAGTCAATGAAAATGATATTGTGTGCCTCAATAATGTTAAAACAAAGTTATCCGAAAAGGATATAGATCATTGGTCACAGAGCTTATGGGATGATAAGACTTGTCTAAATGGCAATAAACTGAGATCATATCGTAAATATAAAACATTGTTTGGTACGGAACCGTTTGTTCAAGTAGTTAAGAATAGGTCACACAGACGAGTTTTGTCAATATTAAGAGCTGGATCACTTCCCCTCAGAATTGAATACTACTGATATTTTACCTCATTTTGCATCTTGTATATATAGAATGTTTGAACAGAGGAAAAATGCTCTTTTAACCTAAACGTTTACGTAGTTATTTGTATTGTATGTGTCTCACTTTTATTGCTATTTATCATTTTTTAACCTATACTGTTGAATGTTTTAATTGTTTTGCATATGTATAGTGTCTCATAAGTCGTTATCGGCTGGCATCTTAATAATTTTGTTTCTATGTATTTGTGCAATGTATTTTTGTAAAGATGGTGACACTGATTAAAATAAAATTATTATTATTATTAAATTATTATTATTATTAATTTGAAATAAAACCAATTAAACTACTGATATTTAATCACAGCTTATCAGTTGATATATATAATCTTTAAGAGGCATTTAGTAACTGGGTAGAGCAATACATAAAAAACACATACTTATGGAAAATCAGCTACTTATTTATTTGGGCGACGTTTCGAAGAGTATTCTCTCAACGTTATCAAGCTAATACAGTAATACAAGAATAATGAGATCAATATATACAGAAAACTGTAACAACAATTCATGAAACCATACAGGACAACAACAAGATCAAAGGGGTTTATTCTACAAAAACTAATTAAGTGTGAAGAGTAGCCATTGAGTATAGTTAAGCAATTAGGTAGCTATGATGATAGATACAATACTACCGACAGAATGGGATAGTACCTACAATACAATTATGATATACCATGGTTTATTTAGATAATGGTAATTAACTTTATATGTCTGTGTAATTAAATGTACAATTAGACTAGAGTAACCCGTATGTGTAATAATTCTAAGAAATAGAGTGGATATAACTGATAAATTGATAATAATATTAGAAAAAAAAAATGAAAAATAATAAAACTCATAAAAATTCACAAAGGTTTCTTAATTAGTTTTTGTAGAATAAACCCCTTTGATCTTGTTGTTGTCCTGTATGGTTTCATGAATTGTTGTTACAGTTTTCTGTATATATTGATCTCATTATTCTTGTATTACTGTATTAGCTTGATAACGTTGAGAGAATACTCTTCGAAACGTCGCACAAATAAATAAGTAGCTGTTTTTCCATAAGTATGTGTTATTTATGTATTGATATATATAGCTCATCTGAATCACAAATGGTTATTCCAAAATGGCGAACGCTCTGGTTAACTTTAAATACATTGCTAAGATTTACTCCCACTGTGCCAGTTTTATTGTTAAGGGATTAATCAAATAATTAACGACACAACAATGGGGATTAATTAGGATTAAGGGTTTACCAGAGGATTAACAGTTTAATTTAATATTTTATTCCATTTTAAATCTACCTTTTTTACACATTATTATACTATACTAGAGAAGATGAAGGCCAGAGTCAGAGCTGACTGCAGAGCTATACCTTCGTTGTACAAAGAAGAGCTTCGAGGTAAAATTATAATCTTTTGTTTGAAACAATATTTATTATGAAGGTTTATAGATTATTCATTTACAATTACGGAATTATTGGATCTGAAAAAGCTTATGTAAAAGATTAAGTGAAGTGTACTTTCATTATTTAGTTATCCTTTCATTGAGAATCTAGTAACACAATTAGTTTCTTTTAATATTATATTAGATTTTAATATATTCCCTTTTTATTGTTTCAGCCTTCAACCACCGCGAAGGACATGATATGGCGGCAACAGTCCCTACACTATACAGCTTAAAAGCCAGTCTATACCGGTCCCGTGCCAAGGACGTCCCACCTCTTCCGCTAAGACCGTCAGAAATCAACCTCCTGGCCCAGCCTACAAATTGACATCTTCCCAACAACCGTTCCTCCTGGCCCAGCAAGAGAAGATGCTAATCTTTGCTACACCAGACAACCTGTACCACCTGTTTTATCAGCTCTACACGATCCATGCCTTTATTAACGATAAGATGTGTCCCCTAGTCTACGGTCTGAATGAAGCAGTCCACATACCTTACTTTCTTCGACACCATCAAAGAGAAGGCTGAAGAGAAAAACATCGTCCTTGCCCCCACAACAATCGTCACCGACTTCGAAGTTGCCGCCCAAAATGCCGCCCGTACTTCATTTGCTTGTGATTTGAAAGTCTGCCTTTTCCATTTCCGCCAGGCAGTGTGGCGAAATGCACAGAAGAACGGCCTCCAGACTTTGTTTAAAACTGACCCATCTGTCACCCTCTTCATCAAGCGTGCCTGTGCCCTTGCCCTGGTTCGACCACGTGGCATAGAAGATGCCTGGTTTTATGCCATAGAAGAATCCGAATCGGACGATCCCCGAATCATCCAGTTTGCCGACTATTTTACAGAGCAGTGGATCGATGGTGACAGAGAAATCTGGAACCATTTCGCCACTGTGGGGCCAAAAACAACAAATCATTTGGAAGGCTGGCACTGTAAACTAAAGAAGCTTGGTCCGGGCCATCCAAATATATACAAGTTCCTTGACTTAATGAAGACTGAACAAGATGATGTAGAACTAACCATCAGACAATTAGAATCTGGGGGCAGACTTGCTCCCAAAAGAAGAAAGTGTCCGCCGTCTTGATGAGAGAATTGCAGAAGAGAAGAATTTATTAATAACAGGTGCCAAGGCCCCAATTGAATACCTCAATGCAGTTATGAATTTTGTTGGACTGTGAATTGTCATGTTTATAAACTGTTATAAATATATTTACTATAAAAATGTATTTATTTATTTAGTTAATATATGTATTTGGTTTTTTTAGTTAATATATGCATGTATAATGTCATGTTTATAAACTGTTATAAATATATATACTATAAAAATGTATTTATTTATTCAGTTAATATATGTATTTGTTTTTTTAGTTAATATATGTATTTGTTTTTTTAATTAATATATGCATATATAATGTCATGTTTATAAACTGTTATAAATATATATACTATAAGAATGTATTTATTTATTCAGTTAATATATGTATTTGTTTTTTTAGTTAATATATGCATATATAATATATATATTTTTTTTATATATTTGTTTATTTATTTATTTAGTTAATATATGTATTTGTTTATTATATATCTGTACTTATTATATATCAAACTTTATAAATATTTATACTATAAAAAGGTATTTATTTACTATGTTGAAGTGTCACAAACTTATTACAGACTATACTTTAAATCCCCTTAAACCCCCTTTGTTGGTTAATCAGTCATGGCCTAGTGGACCTTGACTCTAAACAATAGATGTGGGGAAAGTGAGATGTCCCCTAACTGAATAGGAAAACTGATTGAAGTCTTTCAGTTTTGAAGACTGTCTTCTTCTGAAAAGGTTGTTTATCAGGTTATCTGTGATTGGTTGGTTATTCTTAAGTGTAGCTGGGATAAAACTAAATTACATCCATGCATCTGGTTTGTCTGCGATATCACCTTAGGTGGAAGTGGACGTAATACTCCAGTAACGAACGAACGATGCATCTGGTCAGATTATCAGATTCAGAGCGAAACATTCACTTAAATATAAATCAGTTCGTTTGCCGTCTTCATCTATGAAATGGTTTGGCCGATAAAAGTGCGACTGAAATAAAGAAATTTTAGGAACTGTATTTTAAAACGAATTTGGCCCAAATGTTTAAAACCGATTTTTCATTTTTGTGAAACAGATATGGGTGTTTCTTTAAAGCCTTTACATAGGGTGTGGACGAAAAGTCGGGTTTTTATTTCCGTTTTAAGTTATATCTCAAGTACCTTAAGATTTCACAATTGTCGCTAACGCCAATAATCTTTTCCACAGGGCCGCAATTTTAAATCACATGGCTAAGCATATAATATTTTCTTGGTGATTTGGAAGAGAAAACAGATTAACCCAAAACATATTTTTAGATATTAAAATTCAGCTATGTCATAGAGTGCCAGGTTTTGGACTTGATTGATAAATTAATTACTGTCCCGGTGTGGCGCATTAATGATCTTGATATGAACTCTGATAAATGAAATAATTTTTTTCCAAAAACACAAATACTAAAAACTTTGTTAAAGGTAAATCACACCGTTTGAATCTCTAATCAAAACTGAAAATGATTCGTCATTGATATCCTAACGAAATTTAATTCTGATCTGAATCTTAATTCAACACTGATCCATGTTTTGGAAGTCCTCTTTGACGAGTTTAGAAAGTACATTTAAAAACTATCGAGATGACTTTAATCCTTGGTGTTCGAGTTCTGCCAGTATTTTAACAATTCATTTTATACTGTTTTCTTTAAACCAATCGGTTAATTTTCAGAAGGCAAATTTTACAAAACACTACTGAAGATTTAGTTGTTTTTAGTTCTACATTACAGATCTGTGTTTGGTAAATAATGAGTATTATTTATTATCAATCGATTTGTGAAATAACTTAAAAGGTCATGTTTGATAAAGTGAATACACCTGTGCTGATTAGGCTACCTTAATTTTTAACTTAATTTATCTTTGAAAACCTCGCATTTCTGTCGTATAACAGCTGACATGACAATATTGACTGTTTTAACCAGATTTCTGATAAGATAGATGTTATACTGTACATATAAATGTATATTATTTAAGAGTGTTGTAAAATACGTCGTTCAGTTACGAAAGTTGATCTAACATACCCGCATGTTGATTCAGAGGGCGTTGGTCACGATGAGATGTGTTTTTGTTAATGTTATCGATCGCTTTCAGTCCCTATAAAGTTATAGGAAATACATATTAAAATAATCAGCATATTTATTCTTGTGTAAATGCTACCATACAAGAAGGAACGTGATCTATAATTTGAAATTGTTCTTATGTATCATCTAGTTTGTAATCACTTATGCAAACCCAACTTTAAGATATCAGTGTACATCTCAAATCTGTTGATAACTTGATCAACTATTGCATATTTAATCATTTGGATTGATTGAAATAGCCTGTCATTCTTTACTTAATACTCCAATTGTTCCATGAAACTTTTCTAAAATAAACGTTCTTTCGAGCATGTTTATTTCTTTAATGGAATACAAATTTAAATTTACAAAGGCATGTTCACATATAAATACCAATATCAATAGACCTATTTGTCTATAGGTTTACAGAAATATAAATGCACACATGTTTAAACCAAATTGTGCTGCACACTTTAGGCACATGTACACGGGAATGGCCGTTCAAAAACTAAGCTGTGTTGCGAATGCTAGGAGACCTCAGATTCAATTGAATCTTGGAGCAGATTTTGTCAGGTTGCAAATTACGAAATAAACGAATAGACCCAAATCGTAGTGAGTGTTCATTTGTTTCCGTACAAAAATTCCGAATTTGGATAAACAAGAGAACGTTAACATTGAAAACCCAAAACAAATGAATGCATGACAACTCAGGCCAAATACCACTCGGACCAAAACCGGCCGGATCAGTTAATAGACCACTCGGACCAAGATAGAAGATCACTCGGACCAAGACCGTATATCACTCGCACCAAGGCAGAAGATCGCTCGGACCAAGATAGATGACCACTCGGACCAAGAGAGAAGACCACTTCAACCAATGTTTTTGAAATAATACAGTGTTGTTTTAATAAATTGATAATAGTGTTTGTTTTAATATTAAAGTGTTATTTTAATAAATTGATATTTATGTTTGTTTTTCTACATTTGTTTTCTTTTTAACTTTCTTATCATCTCATCATGAAGCATAGAAAAAAATCTCAACGAGTCATCAACAACTGAATAGTTATTAATTCGTATACTTGTATTTCGGAAAAGACTATTCTTTGTGTGTACTATATTTATCGATTTGTACTGCCTTTTATTGCAAGCTTGTCGTGGAATGCGTGTCAAAGATCAGTTTACGTTTTGTCATTAAAATCGGTAGATACTTTGAATAATCGTGCATGTCGTGTAAATATTTTCAATTAAATTCATCAACATATTATTCCGTTTTTAATATACTACTTTTACCAGAATCTATGGTTACCAAAGAACACAGGGCTGGATTAACCATTAAAGATACCTTCCCTTTACAAACTATTTGATTTGATGATTTATTTGGACTAAAAACATATTCAAACTAATTAATCTATCATAATTGTGCTTTAAATCCTTCTCAAAACATTTTCGCGAGAAAATACCCCACGATTTAAAAATCTATTAAAATAAGTCATGTTGGTGTCACGTGACCTTGCATATACAAGACGATGTTGTCTTTAATCGCTGTCCATTTATCATAAATATTGAAGCCTAATTAAATTCTCGGATTATCACTGCCCACGTCATTTCCGTAATTTTTATCTCAGAAAATGTTGTACGTTTAAGTCTCTCAATTTTTTACTAGTCCACTCACCATCAAGTTTATCAACATATACATCAAGCGCTCACTAACGCTGAGAGATCAGACAATCTTCGCGTTCAACCTTTGACGTCACCCGGGTTGCCGATTAGGAAAACCCTTCTTTTTTTGTCCCGTATTCGCTCCATGGGTGTTTTTCAGGAAATCCAGTATTTTTCTAGTAAGATTGGATGTTTCTACTTTCCATATATACCACAATTGCCATACTTTTATTGGAAATAACTACCCGATAAATAGTTTTCTGAGAAAGTATCTTTAAGCGAAATAAGAACTTTAATAAGTTTTTTATTTTTTCGTCTTTTCTTTCTATCAATGTTTTATCGTTTGGTAGAGCCTTTTAATAACCACGCTATTCACGTTAATATTTTCTGACGTGGTTTGAGTTGGCCTTTTTCAAAAACATTCATCGGTTAAATCAAATATGCAAAAATACTTACCCGTAAAATATAATAAAGATAGTATTTGTTAACCAAAATATTAGGTTGAGTGGTCTTATAAGTTTATGATACGATGACGGTCTGAAAAGTTCTAAGCCTAGATCAGGATAGATCAATTGGGTTGAAACAAACGTTTGCCACCAACAAGTATCATCATTGAATGAATCATAGACATAAGAACTACAACTATAGTGTTATTATTGTCTTCGTACCAGACCATCTTGTGAACCTATCAATTGAAATACTACAAAACTGGCTATAGGACAGTTATCAAGTACCAGCAACTGAAAGGACTAACCTCAACACATGGTCTTCACTTTAGGGGTTGATGCCTCTTTTAATTTAAGCATGACTGAGAGAGCCTTGACGATGAAGGCTATCAACAACAAAAATTCAAGAAAACATTATTTTGGTGCATGGCTGATCAACAATTGGTCTTCTAAATAAATAAATAACAATATATTGAGTAGTCGTTTATTTTAATTTGGCCCGAGTGGCCTTCTAATCAATCGTGGTCGGAATGCTCTTCTAATCTCGGCCCGAGTGGTCTTCTTATCTTAGTCCCAATGCTCTTCTAATCAATGTCCGGGTGGTCTTCTAATCTCAGCCTGAGTGGTCTTCTAATCGGTCTTGGTCCGAATGGGCTTCTGTCTTGCCCCGAGTGGTCTTGGTCGGAGTGGTCTTCTGTTTTAGTTGTCGTCTGTTCGTCCAACTGGTCTTGGTGCGAATTGTCTTATATTATTGGTCCGAATGGTCTTCAAAACTTGGTCCGAATGGTCTTCTAATGTTAATCCGGGTAAAATTCTAATCTTGGTTCAGAGTGGTCTATCAGCTGGTCAAACTGGTCTTGGGCTTCTATTTTGGTCTGAATGGCGTTATGTTGGTTCGACATGTCTTTGGTCCGACTGGTCTTGGTCCGAATGGTCGGGTGTTCGATCCCTGCATTGGCCGAGAAAGTTCATCCAGAAGGTCCTGACAAGGATAGCTGTCTAGTTGTTCGGATGGGAGGTCCCGTGTACATATTCGCGTGCATGTAAAAGATCCATTGGCAGTTGGAATTCGATATAAGAGTAGACCGTAGTGCCGCTGCCCGGGCAAAATTCCCCTCATAGCACACTGTATGGCGTATGCCCGTCTCCATTATCCCAGTTTAGGAGCAGAACAGTAGGACGTTAACACCCATTTCATTTCATTTCGATAATTTGCAGAAAATTGAAGTATTTTCGCAGTTATCTCCCTTTACAACCGATAAATATTGTTACAGATGTAAGTTGGCTCTTCGCATCAATGAGATATTAAGTACTGAAATTGGTGGTAAGAAAAACAAGTGAAAATACAGATATTTGCCATTTTCAAAACCGGAAAACCCATCTCAGCATTTCCATGACTCTGGGTGGATCAGTCAGTCTAATATATATTTTATATACGTATGTTTAGGCTCTAGGTAAGCCAATAGACAAAAATGGATAAAATCCCAAACTTGAGCCTTATCACTTCCTGCATGGCTTTATCGCGGACACGTTCATAATTATAACTGTTTCTGATTTTTCAATCCAAGTACTCCAGTTAAAGGAATCACTGAGTTCTAATCACCAACATGTCACTTTCTGTACTTACCAGATATATGAGGTTTAGCCACTTCTTCAATATCGGTATAAACTTTATTTTTGATGTCTGTTTTTATTCTGTCACTCTGATCTGTCTGTACCATTGTTTCATCTTTGGGGTCATCTTCAATACAAAATGATTCAATTACAAAAATAGTGTTTCATTAATACCAAAGCGGAACTAGATTACATACCAACGTTATCTAACACAATCTGATTTCGTTTTTATTTTCAACATGTTCCCAAAAGGTATCTTCGAAACTAAAGTATGTAGAGCACGTCTGAGATAACTGAACAGTTTTTACAATCGAATACAAATTGTGACCTCTAGAATGTCCTCAAGCTATAAATGTGTTTTGTCGTACAACCAAGGGCCACAATCCATGATGTTACGGTCCAAAATGTGCAAATATCGAAAGGAAACGAGATCTGTGGGATACAAACATATAATATATGTGACTATTGTTTTAAGTTTCATTAAAATCGGATAACAACAGGTTGACATGCAATGTAGATTCCGAAATCTATTTACTATTAATGGGAGGTAACTATTGTTTTGTAATAGTCACAGACGTCAAGTAGTTGTTTTATCACAAGTATCTGGTTAATCAGGTAGGAGACTCACACGTGGACCCGCCATTTGTCAATGTTCTGATATACGTAGATAAGATAAGATACACAATTTATAAAGACAAGGAACAGTCTACATGTGACAATCGAGTTGCAAAGTTCAAGGTTCGATCAATGTCAAGGTTGCTGGAAATCATACCTGATCAACAAAGAGTTTCGATGGAGGCCGCCATATTTGTTTACATTGTGTTATGTGCGACGACCCCTGATTGGACAATGCTAATTGATCACGTGTTAACATAACGAGCGCAAAATTTCGGTAATTGCCCAGTACTGAAGCAACGGTTAGATGTTGTAAAACTCGCGATCGTTGCTTCAGGAACATGAGCTCTGTTTAGCGAAAGCGGGAAATGTTAATCATTGTACTCAAGATGTTCCAAAGTCTTGACCAATTAAATTGCTTATCGCTACTTAGCCTAAGCAGAATATTTTCATCATCGAACTTAATCAAGGTATTTCATCACTCACCCAATTAGAACCGAAGTTATTGTTTCTAACGTCTCAACCAATCAAATTGCTTATCTCTGCTTAGTCATAGTGAAACATGCGCATGATCGAAGGCATTCTACCTCATTTAGGAGAGTTATTGTGTTCCAAAGTCTCGACCAATCAGATTGAAGTCTCCACTTTGCTTAAGCAGAAAATGCTGAGCATCGAATTTTGTTAAGTAAGGTATTGATGTAATGAAACTATACGCGAAGTTTCACCACTTAATTAGAACTAAGGATAGCGTGCCCCAAAGCATCAGAGAGATAAAGAGAGAAATGGTGTTTAACGTCCACTCGACACAAACCAGGCCAATTCGGGACTAACATATGGTTCAATCAATTTGGCAGTGAGAGGTACCCGGAAAAAACACACGAGATTGGACAGACGACCCTACTCCTTGCCACGTACAAGTTGGGCATCGAAACCACACCAATTGACTCAATGACAGAGCTTATTATACAGCACCCACGTGCTAACCATTCGGCCATCCAACGCCCCCCTCCCAAGCCCCCAAAGCATCAGCTAATTGCTAATCTCTGCTTACTCTAAGCAGAAAATGCTCGGCTTCGAACTCCATCTAGGCATTCGCCTGAATGTCTGATAAACACCTACACCAAGTTTGAACATTCTAGCTCAATAAGAAGGGAGTTATTAAATATTGTGTCGAAAAAAGTGTGACGGATAAAAAGACGGGCGACAACAATGTACGTCCACATAAAAATGTGGGCGTATAAAAAGGAAAGACAGACAGACCATATGTGGTGGACAAAGAATGAGGCTGGCAATCACTAAAAAATATTACAATCTATAATAGTATACTATTCAAAAAAAGTAGGGGATATTTGATTTTCGGGGCATAATACTAAAATATGCAAATGACTACGAAAAAAGTCACTATAGAACCTAACAGAAGAAACATTTCCAGTTACATGTGACGCCCAAACGCACCAATAGCTACCGCATGGAATGCAGGTGATGCTTGGGATCATCATGGGGGTCCAACCCAAGATTTGCACGACTCTGACTTTGAATGTTACAGTCATTGTGGCATTGAATTCCAGGGTGGAAACATCAGTTTAATTGTTTTAGTGACCAGAAAACAAATTTTGATATGCGTCGGCTTACCCAAAATGAAAGGTTACGTGCCCTTGGCATGCTACAGATCGGCACAACACAGGCGGTTGTGGCGCGGACGATGAATGTTTCTCAGTCTGTCATAAGCAGGCTATGGTCCCGATACCGTGATACACAATCTGTACAGGACAGACCACGCTCAGGTCGACCAAGGGCGACAACTCAAGCCCAGGATCGATTTATCCGTACCTTGGCCTTGAGAAATCGTGTCATCACAGCAAATCAGATCAGCGCTCGTCTTCAAACAGACACTGGTGTGAGAGTGAGTGGCCAGACGATTCGGAATCGACTGCATAGGGGTCACCCTCGCGCCCGACGTCCTCGCGTGATCCCTTGTTTGAGAGATCATCACATTCAGTCAAGACGTCGTTGGTGTAGGGATCGTCAACACTGGGATAATCGACGCTGGAGCAATGTAATGTTTTCAGATGAGTCAAGGTTCACTGTTGATTTTTTGGACAGACGTAGGAGGGTGGGGCGTCGTCGAAACGAGCGCTTCCAAGACGTTAACGTCATCAGACATGATCGATTTGGGGGTGGTTCTGTTATGGTGTGGGGAGGCATCACTGTTGCTGGAAGAACGGCTTTACATGTTGTTGCAGGGCGTGTTACAGGCCAGTACTACCGGGACAACAACTTGGCAGTCCATGTTGTGCCGTTCGCACGACGTCATGGCCGCCGTTTCATCTTCCAGGATGACAACGCAAGATGTCACAGGGCCAGGATCGTTACAGGTTACCTCCAACAACAGAACATCACCCCATTACCTTGGCCAGCACTGAGTCCCGACCTCTCCCCCATCGAGCATGTCTGGGACATGCTTGGATAGAGGTTACGTCAACGTCAACAACGTCCTGCCAATGTCCAAGAACTTGCTGATGCGTTGCAACAGGAATGGGACAATCTGGACCAAAATGACCTTAGACGTCTCATTAGGAGTATGCCACGTCGGATCAATGCTTGTTTGGCAAACAGAGGAGGATTTACCCGTTACTGACTTGGTTGTGATGCTGTGGTAACTTTGCTGTTTGACCCCGGGTATCATTTTACCCTTATAATGGTCAGTCTGTGCCTTACTTAGTCTAACGATCATTTGGAATAAATCGATGAATGTGAACTTCATTTCATTTTGTCATTTGTTTCTTCGTCAGTTTCATTAGGTGACTTTAATAACACTTAAAAATCAAATATCCCCTACTTTTTTTGAATAGTATATATTTGTATGTCAGTTATCATAAACCCCATACCTCAGTGATCGCGGTCCTAATCAACAGATAATAATAGACAGTTGCATGCTTTTAAATCTCCTCATAAATTCTATTTTTCACATACCGTCAGCTGTGATCATCTAAGATCTGGTCATTGAAGGGGCGGGGGTTGAGTCGTTGCAAAGGTTCTTCTAGTCTAACGACGGGAATTAGTACCCAGGAGAATTCAGTTCTAGAACTAGCATGATCCTTTTGGTCTGTTCTCAGCACGGACCAGTTGCGTTACGATTATGGTGATATTATTGAGAGGATATTGACCTTCAGAAAAAACACTTAAATATATCCGGTAAAATTTAAGTCTGCTGGACAAAATGTGAAAATGTTCCATTATAATATCAAATATATGCTTACCGTGTTCAACCTCTTCTAGACGTATTTTTAACTTGTTGCATTCATCTTCTAATTCCCTCACTCGTTTTCTCAAGTTAGAATTCTCCTCTTCCACAATTTTCAACTTGTGCTTTAGGTTCCTGAATTGATTTTGAATATCCTGTTGTTCCTCCGTGCTGATATGTTCATCACCTTCAACAGAAGAATTTATCAATACAGTTGACCAAGTAATAAAATATACGCTGACCAGTAATGATATTGTGACAAAACTAGTCACTTGGTGAAGGTAAATTGTCAGCCAAGAAAACAAATTCCCACAGAAGCTAGATTGACTAGCTGTCGAATTGTTTAGCCCGTGCGCGTTAGATCATAGGGTCTGTTATTGAGTCAAGTGGCATGGTTTCGATTTCCCGCTTGTACATGACAAGACGTAGGGTCACCTGCCCAGTACCGGTAGCCTTAGCTTTTTGAATAAATAGGTTTCTTCTCGCATGAAACTAACAACTTTGTATTAATCGGGTGACATCTTGATCCTGTACGGCTTACATCACATCAGATTTGTCTAAAACTAGATCAAGGGTCCTAACTTCAATAATAATTTCGGAAATCGTTGACAATCAACAGGCCCCTTTGTGTGCACCCATGTTAACTCAGTCGGATAAGCACTTTCCATCTCCAACAGGTGTATAATATGTTTGGAATTGGTCACGTGCGTCTTCATCTCGTGAACATAAATACTGTGTAACTTTAGCCTGAAAGCGTCCATGCACTTGAGGACTATGGACTGCAGAACTGACAGGAGTGACGACAATATACGGTCATATTCCAAAGTGAGCGTATAATAAAAACAATTGGAAGTGCTAATGTCGAATAGAATACCTACAAATTAAGAAATATGAAATACCTTCTTCGACCTTTTCAAATGAAAATCCCTCTGACGATACTTTTTTTCTTCCAATAAAACCAGACTTCACTGCTGATTCTAAAATCCGACGAAGTTGACTTTCACTCTTGTTGGAATCTAAAGAGATCAGACTGAAAGTCACCTGCACACAACCCTTGCTGAAAAACAGATCAATTATTACAAAAAGAAAGTGTTTACAATATAGAATTCTAAATTAAATTACAAAGCATTTACTGGATTTATACGTGTAATATACAGGATATCACGACCAGTCTTAGCAAGCTGTTGGGTCCAAACAGTCCTAACCCCTAACTACGTCATCGCTTGTTTATCAAAAGACATTGTGGTCTTAGCCCGGGGTCAACTTCGCCATTGTTTACATTGAATAGCTTGTGGACAAACATATTATTTTAACAATTCCGAAAGTGAATTGTTGTGTACCGCATTGTGTCTCGTCAACAAAGAGAAGCCAATGTTGAGCTTTTATCAACTGCCAGTCGAAGATAAGAGACCGAAAAAGTGGGTACAATTGATTCGAAATAAAAATCTTCGTACAGAATCGCGGTGGACGAACTTTTGTAGTCTACATTTTCTGGAGGAAAAAAGTCTTACATGAGCTGTAACCCAGCAATATTTCTTTGGTCCGCCGAATGGTCAACGATCATAAAAGAATATAATGTGTGAACAGCAAGTCCAAAAAGTCATTACCACTGAATATACCAAAGCATTCAGCAGACGAACGTGCTCTTTCTATGAAAAGCAGACGACGTGTTCTCTTTAGGGAACGTATATAAATGCAGAAAGCATGTATTCATTTATATTTATTTGTTTACCCGATATATAAGTCACTCATTACATCTGCATTTAATTTGATTTAATTTTAAATACAAACACTAACAGTCTATCCATACTTCAGGAAGCGCTTGAAGACTTCAGTATGAAGGAAAACAACATATGTATAACATTGCCGAGTCGCAAGATGGTACTGACCATACATAAGGAAACCATTCGAAATAAGATGGTGTGTGCTCGGTAAGTAGTGTTAGACATATTGTCGATGGAAATGAATTTATATTATCATAAATAAGACAAACTATTTGATAGAAAACATAGAGAGAATATTCATCGAAGCGTGCCAAATGAAATTAGTAATTCTTCTTCCATAAGTATTGCTCTTCCGTTCCTAAATTCCTCTTGAAGTATTATTCCCAAGAAATCATTTTTTACTTGTTATTGTTTATAATTTATTTCATTAGTTACAGATTAATACATGTAGCAAACCGTACTACACTGAAACCCACCGGCTTTTGAAGGATGAATTAGAAAATATTTTAGATAGTATTTTGAACTCTATGGAAGATGACGAATGTTTCAACGATGTTGGTGCTCTGAAATCCACCCTGAAAACTGTTATAAAGCTCTTAAAAATGTCAAAGAGGAGTTAGATGTCGTCACAAAACTTAGACATTGGGACAGTTTTCTCTTTAAACGATTTCAAGGTTCAGATGATGATATAAAATATTGGACAGGTTTCTACAGCCATGACGCATTAATGGCCTTTTACCAAAACCTTCTAGAACCAAATGTCAGGGATATTATTTATAGGGGTCTCAATAAATTCTGATGGAAAGAACTCATCTGATTTGGAAGGAAACAAAAGTTGCAACCCATCGATGATGAAACTTTTTCAACTCTTGTAAAACTTAAACAGGGATCCGTCAATTTAGATTTGGCCGAGAGATTTAGAATCGGTGACAGTCATGTATCTCTAATTTTCACAACTTGGGTAAAGTTTATGCTTGTATACTATCAGACATCGACGCATGGATGCCACGGAAGAAAGTTAAAAAAATCATGCAAAGGTGTTTTCAAGACTTATATCTGGTTCGCCACCAGGTTCACAGGGGTGGATTGTTTTACTTAAACTAGATTCGATTAACCTAGCTCTTGTAGGGTTCGTTGTATTTCTAGAAGTTCATTATAAATATGTTTTAAATTTATTACATCTAATCTTTTATGTTTATTACTCAATATATTGGAAATGGAATGTTCGGAATTGCACAGTTCATAATACCCCTTACATAGATGTGTTTTAAGGAAATTAAAGGACTTTCTCTAATGTTTTATTGGATGTGAATATCATGAATTTGTATATTACTTACTTCAAGGAAGAATTCTAAATTAAATTTAATTAAATTATGTAACTTGTATATTACTTACCTTAATTGTTTTACGACGACTAACTCAGTAGATTCTGGGTATAAACCTTCTATACTGTCTTCTACTTCATCAATAAATTCTTTACGAAGTGGATTGGAATAATCTATCAATTCGATATACGTCTGTCCAGGATATTTAATATGACCCTTGTATTTAACTGAAATATAGTAGCAATATTAAGCCTAAAAAAACTTGACATAGTCTCGATTGCCCAGTACCGTTGATACAATAATATATAATCGACGCTGCAAGATCACGCTGAGCAAGAATAAAACATGTAGAGATTGCTTCATCATCATCATAAATTGTATTTTGTTGAGACTACATGTATATTACCTTTTTATTGTTACTATAGTTGTATATTTACCCTAAATATCGAAGACTAGGTACATTCTCTTTCCATATGGAGTGTCTATTATTTCTATATATACCAGATTTGCCATACGTTTATTGTAAATAACTACCCTATAAATACTATCGCGAGGAGGCATCTTTAAGAACAACAGAGATGCCAACCCACAATATAGGGGAAAGTCTTCCAAAGAGGGCAAATGATTGATGTTAAATATACTTACTAGAGTGCGGTTCCAGTTGTTTTATAGCTTGTGAATAACCTTCTAGTTCAAGACATTTTAAAAACTTCTTATACGCATTGGGACCACATCTACGTAACTTGAATAACATGTTTCTAGCACGCGTTCTTTTGTTAGATTCAGCTTCTAGTTCTTGAACATCCTCCTCATTGAGAACACATTTAGAATAGAGGGGCATTATTAAGTCCTTCGGTTCTAATTCATCCATCAAGAACATTATATTAGTCTGTATTTTTGACCAATCCTTGGATATCATTAATCCCTTCTGCTCAATTAAAGGAATTTTCTGTATAACTTTGCATTCTTCGGCACCGTCTGTATATGTAAGTAAATGATCAACATGAGTTAATAAGTATAAATGATATATTGTCAACCAAACATATGCCCACTAATAGCTAAATTCACTAAGATATGTACTGGCAATGGCTTTCAGATAGTACGATGTTGTCTCCTAACTGACGTGCAAATCGGTGTAGAAGCAGGCGGAATCGATGCAGACGGACTTCCCTACCTTCCCTTTCCGGGTTTTTGGTTTAGTTAATTTATATTAAAAGGGAATATGGAACATTAAAATAGACAAAAATTGATTTAATACATATGAGGTAGGGGCATACCTCTGCAATCAAAATCATCCACGATCTTATGATCCTTAACATATTTCAAGTTTCACCTAAATCGAATACAATCAACATTGGTATACGTCATTGGTATACGTATTACATGCTGTTCCACTAGCGGCCATATTGAAGGCAAGTCTCTTTTCAGTTTTTTTCGCAAAACCATGATGAAGGTATAGATATATTAGAACGATTTTTTAAATAAAAATCAAATTGCGTCCACAACCTGTACAATTAGAGGCAATAATCCATGGAGTAACGGTTTGATACGTGACAATATCGATATGAAACGAGGTCTGTGGGATATAAACCTATAGTTAAAATGTCTTCAAAATCGGATACAAATTGTGACCTGTAGAGTGTCCACAAACAAAATGTGAACGGACGGACAGGAGCGACAGCATAATACATCCACGTGAAAATGTGCGCGCATAAAACATTGACTACAGTGGTTTTTCGGTGTAACGGCCTGACCATAGAATTTATACAAGTTAAGTCTTAAAACATTGATTACATGACTAACCATTTTGTACATCAGCCTCTTCACCATCAGTTCCTAGAACTTTTAAATTAACATCTTCCAAACTTTTTATTTTTTTTTCAAGTGTTTCGAATTTTTCAAGCTTCTCTCTCAGTGCGCAGACTTCGTCTTCCAGCTGTTTGTTCCTTAGATGTACATCTTGTTCTGTTAGCTGATTCATTTTGGATGAGTTTACTTGTAATGTAGTCTTGGATGAGTTTACGTGTAATGTAGTCTTATTTGAATCAATTCCCTGAATAAGTCCTGGTTCACTCACAAAATTTTCTTCTGTTTTATAAAACAAAAATCGAAACCAGCAACATGAAAATAAAGTAAATAGGATGATGACTACTATTTATGGTTAATGCATTCACATGTTTCTACACAGTGAGCTAGGACCATAATTTCAAAACTAATTAACGGGAATGGGTGTTGTTTTTTTTAAGATTCACTAATCTGAACAACGCATTTAAATCTGAATCAGAACGGATGTCCCCAGAGAAAATGATACTGAAATTTCAGTGAAATTCAGGGAAATTTGAAAATTTTGCCTTATCTCACTGATATCTCACCAAAATTTCACTGAAATCTCACCAAAATTTCACTGAAATCTCACCAAAATTTCACTGAAATCTCACCAAAATTTCACTGAAATCTCACCAAAATTTCACTGAAATCTCACCATATTGCAAATTTCGTTGAAATTTTTATATTGCAAATTTCGTTGAAATTTTTATATTGCAAATTTCGTTGAAATTTTTATATTGCAAATTTCGTTGAAATTTTTGTATTGCAATTTTCATTGAAATTTTTATATTGCAAATTTCATTGAAATTTATATATTGCAAATTTCATTGAAATTTTTATATTGCAATTTTCATTGAAATTTTTGTATTGCAAATTAGTAAGTTGTGAAAGAGAGCACTTGAAATTATGGCCTAATAGTGTCAGAAGACGAAATGTTTTTAATTTCCATTAATTAATCACGTTATTTCCTAAAGTAGACAATTTCATTGACGTTTATTTTATTCGTCGATCACCGTGCGTAATCCACGAACACTTAGCATGACTCAACATCAAAATTTTTACCGATGTGTTCCGATAATTATATTATGGCACCTGATGGGAATGGCTATTTTCGCAAATAGGTCATCAATTACGGCACCCCTAAATCCCATTTACAGTAAATATTTTAGGATCAATTAATATAATCATGTTTTGAAATAAACCCCTTTTATTGTAAAAAGAGAGAATAAATCTAAACCAACCTAAAATCAAGTTTTGAGGTCATTGTCTAATGACAGATTCCAAGACTGGCAAGAGTGTCAGGTTACAGACAAGCGGCATTGTTTTTATACGCCCACATTGAAATGTAGACGTATATTGCCGTCGCCCCCGTCCGTCCATCGGTCCGTCCGTCCGTCGGTCCACAATTTTTTGTGAATGCTCTAACGCCAAAAGTTATCATCCAATTGTTTTAAAATTGATATATGTTGTTAACATTAGTGAGATAAAGAAGCCTATTTAATTTCAATAATTTCCGTTTATTACGTCTAGAGTTATGGCCCTTTTTCACTTTGTTGAACCTTGTGAACGCTCTAATGCCAAAAGTTAATATACGATCTTTCTGAAATTTACTTGCATTATTTAAATTAGTGCAACGAAGAAGCCTATTGAATTTCAGCAATTTCCGTTTATTACGTCTAGAGTTATGGCCCTTTTTCACTTTATTGAACTTTGTGAACGCTCTAACGCCAAAAGTTATCATTCGATCTTTGTGAAATTTATATGCATTATTTAGATTAGTGAAACGGAGAAGCCTATTGAATTTCAGCAATGTCCGTTTATTTCATCTAGAATTATGGCCCTTGTTTCACTTTATTGATCCTTATGAACGCTTTAACGCAAAAAGTTAACACCCGATCTTTGTGAAATTTATATGCATGATTTAAATTAGTGAAACGAAAAAGGATATTGAATTTCAGCAATTTACAATAATTACTTCTAGAGTTATTGCCCTTGTTTCACTTTGTTAAATCTTTGTTAATACTCGATTGATGATAGTTATCATCCGATATGTATGAAATTTATATGCATCATTTAAATTTGTGAAACAAGTCTATTGAATTTCAGCATTTTCTGTCAATAATTTCTAGAGTTATGGCGATTGTGAACGTTTGAATGACAAAATTGATCATGTGATCTGTATGAAATTTATATGCATTATTTAAATTAGTAAAACGAAAAAGCCTGTCAAATTTCAAAAATTTCTGCAGATTACTTCTAGAGTTGAGACCCTTGTTTCAGTTTGCAGAACCTTGTAAACCCTCAAACGACAAAATTTATAATCTGATCTGTATGTAACTGTCTTGTAAAGGCCCTGATTACCTACAAAGGAATAAATATGCGACAACCCTTGACGACCTTTCGGACGATTTAGCTGCCGTGGGCGTATGTTTTGTTGCCTGGCAACCTATCTTTAAAAACAAATGAAGAAATTTTTAGTTCTATAATTGTTGTAAATTGTATGGAACTCACATGCAAACAAAAAAGGACCTCGCGTGCATGTTTCATTGCTAAATTGATAAACCAGTGCTGCTATTTTATACAGGTTAACAGGCTAATTAACCTACATTCTTTTCACTGTTTCGCGAAAGGGTTCCGCATTTTTAATCAAATGCTGAAATTTCTGGAAAAAAGCGCGAATTTGAGAGAGAGAGAGAGAGAGAAAGAGAGAGAGAAATGGGGTTTAAGTCCACTTGACACAAACTAGGTCATTTTGGAACTAACATATGGTTTAATTTTATTTCAATAATTCGTTTGCGCGTAGGGGTCTTTAGCAATGGGAGGAAACCGGAAGACCCGGAGAAAACCCACGAGGTTGAACAGGACGAATTTGGGATAATAGAGTTGTGTTTGTGCACATTATTTTCTGGATAATAACACCAATAAACGTCTATCACAGAATGGTTTGTCTGATAAATTTCGAAGTAGTTAATTATGAAATGGATGTACCGATAAGGGGTATTTGCAAAAGCAACAATGGTGATTATAGCTGTTTAAATTCTAGGAGATCGTGCTATTAGTATTAATTTTCGTCATTCAAATTATAAGTTTGACCTGGTTTAGTTCGAAAAAAATAAGTGAAACCGTTCTCTCTATATAGGTCACGGATCCACGAAAATAAATCAAAAAATATTTTAAAAATGATTAATAGAAAGCCAAAGTTTTAAGAGTAAGACTACAACATTTACAATTATCAGTGTTAATCTTGTGTATTCAGAAGTAAATGCTCCCACTAGTGACAGCCGATGCACATTTATCCCTGGTTTCCAAAATAAACTATAATACAGGTTTGCTTTGTTTTTTACAAGATAATTTTGAAACTGCTGTCTGCTCTAATAGCACACTGCATGGCACATTCCTATCTTTATTTAATATTATTTTGATTGTGTCATTTCATGCCATATATTTTTATTATGGAAGAAGAAAGGGACTACACAAGAAGAAAAAGAAAATTAAGAAGACATAATACAGAAATTTGAGGGAAAAATAATAATAATACATGCATGCTAATTTTGTAATTGTTTTTTTTTTTTAGAATGCATGTTAAAGGACAATATTGGTGTCAGTCATTATCACATATGTGATAGAACTCGTTAAACACGTTCCAGATATAATTTTAACACAGAGATCATTGCTACGATAGATGCGTAAAGCAGGTTTCTACAAAAGGAAGTGGCGAACACAAAAGGAAAACACGAGTTATCCTTTTATGTAACTGGCTGAAGTGACGAGAGATAACAGATACACCGGCGAATTTCTGCTCACTAACAATTCCTTCGAAGATCAACAGTTGTTATGTGAGACTGTGAGAGGAAATTTGACTATTCAAAAAAAGTAATTGAATGTCACTAGATAAAGAGAACAGGAGACAAATAGAAATAGTCTGTATGGTAATGTACAGATGTTTTCTATATTTTTTCGTTTTCTCTTTTCTGTTTTGTATGGTCAGATATCCTCTCAGTCTCATATAACAACATTCGGTCTTCGTAGGAATTACATGTATTAGTGAACATAAATTCGCTCGTGTATCTGTTATCACTTGTCACTTAAGTCAGTTATATAGAGTGATAACTCGTGTTTTCCTTTTGGGTTCGTCACTTCGGTTTTTTGAAACCTTGATTACGCATCTATCGTAACAATGATCTCTGTGTTAAAATTTTATTTGGAACGTGTTCAACCATTAAACCAGTTCTATCACATATGTGATAATGACTGACACCAATATTGTCCTTTAATAAAGACCTAGAAATAGTAATGAGATTTCAGTAAAATTTCAACAAAATTTCAGTAACATTTCGACGAGATTTCAGTAAAATCTCAATGAAATTTCAGTGAGAGATTTTGTCAGTGAGATTTCAGTGAAATTTAGGGAGATTTCAGTGAGAAACTTGGTAAAAATATTATTGAAATTTCACTGAGATCTCACCGACATTTCATTGAAATAATACATTAAAGACCACATAAGATGGACAAAACATTTTTTCGGTACGTGTAGCCAATAGTTCCTATATCCACTTTACGCAAGCACACACCAATCTGATTTAAATTAATTTGGTTGTTTACGTTTAAGTTTCCGACACGCCAAAACGCTTTTCAATTTTTCAATAACGACCATAATCCGGTTGATTGGCTGGTGATGTCACATAGACTACACATTGTGTATACATTATCTATACACGATATATCACTATCTTTACAATATATCGCTGTATATACACACCACGGTCCAAGTTCCCACGTACAAACTGGGTGATTTAATGGCATATATGGACCAAAAACATATTCAAACTAATTAATTTGTCATAATTATGCTTCAAATTTGCGAAGGAATGCCCTGCTATTAAAATTCGATCAAACCAGGTCATGTTTACGTCACGTCTTGGGAGTCAGAGGAGAATCCATTGCATACATAAGACAATGTTGTCTTTAATCGCTTACTATTTATTACAAATATAGAATCCTAATTAAATTCTCGGATTATCCACTACCCACGTCTTTTTTATCTCAGAAAATGTTGTTCGTCTAACTCTTCATAAAGTTTATCAACTTGTACAACAAGCGCTCAATGTTCGCTTGTGACCTTTGACATAACGCGTGCAGAAGTTTTTAATCGTCTGGCTGTTGATTAGGTGAATCCTTATGTTTTTGTCCTGTATACGCTCCATGAGTGTTTTTCGGGGAATCCAGTATTTTTCTAGTAAGATTGGATATCTCTACTTTCCATATATACCAAAATTGCCATAGTTTTATTGGAAATTACCACCCGATAAATACTTTTCTGGGAACCCATCTTTAACATGTGACTGGGATAATCATAATCACCGAATTATCGTCTTGCATTGTTATAGATTAGACATTTTGTGATTGGAGTATTTTAGAGTGAATTTAAAATGCTTTATCATGCCGTACATCCAATTAAGCTGCCTTTGTTTAAATAAATTGTTTTATTTAATTAGGGGATTAAGGAATCAGTCATGTGTTAATGAATACACACGCCGGCTGTATATAGGTAAATAAGGAATGAACATATCGAATCTGCATTCGGTCACTGTGACGTCACTGGCGTCTGAGGGGATTAAGAGTGTTTTCCATAAGTGGCAAAGTCGTTTTTACGGGTGGTCTTTTTTTTCGACTTTGAGTGAAGATAGCTGAATTAATTTTAATCAGATTGGTCCGAACTTGCCGTAAAGTGGATATAGTAACCATTGGCTATACGTACGGTGTAACGGTCATACATTTAAAAGTTTTTAAAATCAGATAAAAATTATGACCTCTAGAGGGACGTCCCGATATGCGCAAATATCGAAAGGAATTAAGATCTTTGGATTATAATAATACATTATACATCGGATATAAATTGTGACTTCTAGAGTGTCAACAACCTTGGTATTACATACTTTTACACTATTTCCATCCAAGGAGTGGCCATTTTGTCCGGCAGTTAGGGTCAGATTTGTCCGGAGTTAAAAATAGTCACTACTCTTACAGTATCTCTGTAAATAAGAACGTTGAAAACAATGACGTCATTTGCTATTTTTCAACAAACTTTTGCTGGATGAAATATAATCGCTGAACAGATCAGCCATTTTTAAAAATGTATTTCCAATCTACACTGTTAAAATTATATGTATATTTACAGTTATAAGTATAGTAAAAATACAGTGCCGGATTTGTCAGATCACATGGTTTGTTAACTTACATGTACATTTGTAAATGCATATGAATACAAGGCTTGTGTACGATTACATCAAACTTAGTGTAGAAATACAACCATATGGCAGTTTACATTATGTGAGCTGTATATTAACAGAAATGTCGTTGAAAATATTATTTTTACAGAAAATTGTAAATTTACTTTCAAATAGTAGTAACATCGGTTATTCCCCCTTCGACTACATATCGAATTTTGTGCAAAATATTTACTGTTTTGTCAGCCAGTTTAGTCCATTTTAGAGAAATAGGTTCTTCAAAATCTGAATGCACCGAACTGGCTAATAAAGACAGGCATATGAAATACATTCGGTTGTGTGGGATATTTTGCTTGGACGGTATCACGTCACCTATTCTTTCCATTGCAAGGAGCAGAACAGTAGCACATTAAACCCCATTTCATTTAATTTCTTTATATTATCGAATTTTATTTTACATGCTCGGCTGAAAGGTCCGGAAAACTTTCCGTGTTCGCCAGGATCGAACCTAGGACTAATTACCCAAGCGAAGACAAACATATTCCTTTTAGTAATGTTACCTTGGCAAATTACATAATATGTAATTCTACAATAGTTATGAGGTATTATTGTCAAAATACACAATATTCTTTTGTATTAAATGTTATTGTACAAATTTATGTAAATTAACATCATGATAATTTTACATGTACTCCATTTACAGATATGTAATTTTACCTTGGATGTATAATAGCAAGAGGTAAAGTTACATTACAGACTGTGAAATAACATGCAATGTTAAAATACAGTTATACCGATGGCAATGTAATAATTTTAACAGTGTAGAAATCACTGGTTTCTTGAATTGCTATCATTCTCGAGTTATGTACTAAATTGTGTCTAAATAAAGTAGAGTCTAGGAGTTGGGGAGGGACTGTCGGATTTCCCCTGGAGACAGGACCACTGCAATGTCCGAAAATAAACTAAAATCTTTGCGACACAGTACATTTCTTCGTTTCCCTAATACCAATCTTTACGGCTATGTTTAAATGTAGACCTATAACCCAACATACATTGAAATAGTAATTATTTCATGCGTATACACACCATTCATATGATTGTTTAAGACTATCTAATGGCAAGGGGCTGGTTGTTCAAAACCCAGTTATTTTAAAGATTCGTTCAACTCTTAACGGATTGTTATCTTACTAACGTGTCAATTTCATTATCGGTTAGCTAACCCAAGAGAAGAATGTTTGGTCATTGGCTGAATTTTAAATTTTTACATTCAATATAGATTATCATTATTGCTCAACTTTCACATAATAATGTACCCAGATGATCTTTAAGGAAAAATACTACCACAATAACCTACCAGAACGTAACATATTACCTTGACTCAGGATAATATATAAAAGAGGGGTAAAATAAATAACCTCCTACTGCTCCGACTGGGTTAATGATGAAGGGCGTTCGCCATACAGTGCGCTATGAGGGAGATTTTGCCTGGACTGCGGCGCTAAGGCCTACCCTTATATCGAATTCCAACTGCCAAGGTATATCTTATGTGCACGCAAATGTGTACATGGAACCTTGATTTTTTAATTCCATCAAGACCACTGAGAAGGGGAAACCACGCCAGAAAATACCGATGAACTTTCTCGGCCAACACAGGAATCGACCATGGAACCTCCAGGTTAGCGAGCCAACATCTTACTCACTTGGCCACAGCAGCTCCTCCCACTAGAAAACGCACTCACGAATTCAACCAAAATCATTTGAACATAACCTACATTATGAGTTTGATAATTGTGGTCTTTGTTACATACATGTATCTGAAACAAGACCATTTCATCAATGAACTCTATTCGTCATATTAGTCCCTTAAGGGAAAATATTTAAATGAATATCTCTGACAAACTAAAATAATGGTATCGACTGTAAATTGTGCTTTTTTACTTACCCGATACTAATGTTTCAGCTACTGCTCCATACCCTGATTTATTTAAACAGTCGATGAATTTAGAATATGCATTTATACCACAAGTCCGAAGAATATCTAGAAATTTACGTATCATTGCCTTTCTACCGCCAGATTTCGCTGTGTTGATTACTTCCAAGTCATCTTTGTTTAGTACATATATCTCAGTCAAACTGTCTAATAATGGTTGTAGAGGACTCAGATTCTCTGTTAAATACGTATAGTTAGATATTATTCTATGTTCATCTTCAGGTGACATCTTCCCCTTCTCTCTTCTAGGTATAACGTTTCTCCCCTCAGCATTGGGTGGGCTCTCTTGGTATTCTGAGAAAATAAACACCACAATATTATACCTGTGTCTATAACAATTTGTATCATTATCAATAATATTATAACAACATTAAAATTCAACTTATTATGTTTGCAGTGTAAGGTCTAGTTTTCGTGAATTGACTACTCACGAGAGATTATCCCTGCAGTTTCAATGCCATATAATACAATGTATTTCTGGAAACCATCGAACAAAATCTATAATTGTGTCGCAGTCAACAAGGGTTGTCGCATATTGTTTGCTTGTGTCGGCAATTACAACATTTACAACACACTGAAATCTGATTAAGAGCAACAACCAATTAAACATGCATTATGCAAAAGCTAAATCTGCCTATTGTAGGTCTCTTTTAGGCCTTAAATGTGATATAAATTATTAATTAGACATTTATTAACATGACCAAACCATTATCAACTATCGATGGCATCATATTGGTCTGATTGTCAGTCGATTCGAATGGTTCGCCATTTAAAAACTTAATCTTAAAATGGCGAGCGAGGGTATGGTGGCTTCAATCTCTGCACACATCTTGTCAAACATTCAAGGGCTAATATCTTCACTCAGAATAAAGTAATTTGAATGAAATTTTCAATATATTCATTTTTTAACTATTGTAGTGACAACGGCTAGTTCTTTATCTAAATTTTACGTAATGCCCTTTAAGTAATTATCAAAAATCATTGGTTTTAGTTTTGGCCCATGCTAACGTTGAGTATACACAATTAATATCTTTAACCCTGTTTACATTACAAATTTTAATCGTGCCAGGTACGGCTTAGTACGTTTTTTGTAGTGTAAACGGGTCAAACTTAATCGTGCCGTGCCTGGTACCGTGCCAATCTGGCCCACTGAAGTGAGGTACCAGGCACAGGCCGCACAGCACACTTAAATTTTCGTAGTGTAAACGCTAACCGGTCTGAGAACGGTTTCAGTACGGATTACTGCGCATGTGCCAAATGAACCTTGACCTTTTTTCCCGCGAACTTTGACAGCTCTGTCATCAGTCCTGTCTAAAATAACCGCCATAATTGTTTTCATCCGGTTAACTTGCTTAGTGACTGAAATTAACTTTTCTGTGAAGAGTTCTACATTTGGCGTGCCTGACACGGTCCCAAGACCAGCAATGTAATGTTACATTATTAGGGTGAGAGAGGTCACGTTAGACAATGTAGTTCTTCATTTTAATATATTAATATCAATAATATATGTATACGCATACTTTAATTAACTTATACCAAATCTAAGTTTAGTATAAATTGGCTGAGGTTGTTAAGACAAATGAGTGGAACTTAGAAGCTCAACTGACAAGGGTCTCTCGGTTTCGAGAAGACGGAGGGCACACAGACAGGCGTATGGACTCACCCGAGTTCAACCGCTGCCTTGGCAGAGAGGCAGAATGGTAGAGTTAACATAGTTATGTACCGTCCTGATGCGTTCCTGTATATATTCTAAGTACCTGTATTGCTGTTGTAGTTATGTAGATGTGTTGTATTCTGTTCCGATGTAAATAAACCATATATTTATTAAACTAACCTCTGTTATCACTAAGAAAGTGTTACAGTAAACGGGTCAATTTCTTGAAATTTATTGCAGCCTGGTACTGTGCCGAGCAAGGCACGCTTATCGCGGCCAAGTGGACCATAACTCTGGTAGTAATTATCAAAATCATTGAAAATCACATGACCTTAAACATGACCTCAATTTGATATGAACTTCAGTCTCTCGAGCGTCCACAAGATTTGCCAAAGTGACCAATGGCAGTAATTATAGGAAATCGTTGAAATAATCTAATAAATTTGAAGTCAATCGAATATTTACCGTCTCTAGACTGACAGAGAAGACGACAATATACAATCACATTTGAATGTGGGCGTATAAAAACCCAGACGACAACCCCAATTACAAGACACATGATAGATTGTAATCAAATAGCACCATCGAATCAAGTGATACAAATATACAAATATACAAACTGAGTACAACGGCCCTTTTAGTTTACAAAAAACAACAATAATAGGTTGCCAGGCAATGAAACATACGCCCACAGCAGTTAAATCATTCAAGCAGTCAGCAAGGGTAGTCGCATTCTTTGGTAGGTAATGGGAGAATTCACAAGACACTGATATCAATTTAATACCGATCTAATGATAACTGTTGTTGTTAGAGCATTCTCAAGGTTCAACAAAGTGAAACACGAACGGACTGATGAACGGATGGCAATACGACCATATTTTCATGTGGGTGTATTAAAATTACATACAAGAAAGGGGACTAGAAAGCCATTTTATGGTGATACAATAAAAACACATTGTTCATTAGAACTTACCGTTTTGTAATATGTTCATTTCATCGATGAGCATGTGACTTCGTTCACTTTTTTTCTTGCTTGTTTCCAGTGAGTATGCCATAGTTATCTGTTTATTTGAAACTGTTAAAAACTTTGATGCAAGCAAACATTTTCGCCATATCAGATCTGCCCAAAAATTACAAGAGCTGAAAGAAGGAAAGGCAAAATCGATAGTTCTCATCCCCTGGTTGTCGAAATGCTTGAAATCAAATTTTTAAAAACATACACGGGATTTGGGAGATGGTGGGTGTATCTTTTAAATGGGTGCTTCACATTAAATTCCAGAAAATTTTGTGTTCACAATGTTTTCAGGAAGGAGATGTAACTATGAACAGGTAGAATTAGAGCTTCATATTGATAGCAGAGCATAGCATTGGTATCACATACTTTTACACGAGGAACGGCCATCCGTCATCATTAGGGTGTAATGATGATATATTTAAACGGTTTATGAAATCAGATAACAATTGTGACCTCTAGAGGGTCTACATGCAAAAAAAGAGATTTTTCGTACAATTAGGGGCCATAATCCAGGAACTTACGTCTGATATGCGCAAATATCGAAAGGAACCAAGATCTTAAAGATATAAATATATATTTTAAGTTACATCAAAATTGGATAACAAATGTGACTTTTGGGTTCTAGAATGGCCACAAACTTGGTATTACATACTTTTACACTATTTGCGTTCAAGGAGCAGCCGTTATGTCGGACAATTTCATTCCGAGTTTTACGAAAATCTCACACAGCAATTATCAGAGAGTAACAATGATATTCTTAATCAACGGCTGCCAGGCAGGATACGCCCACATTTTGCAAGAGATGGATAGAGAACAAGCTAAAAACAAGGTGCATTAATCCTGAAATGTGCATATATCAAAAGGGACTGATATCTTTGGGATATAAAGATATGTTTTAGAGGGCCCACAACCTTCATATTACACACTTCTTCGCAATTTGCGTACAAAGAGCGGCCATTTTATCGTTCAGTTTCATTTCGATTTTCCCGAAATTCGAATTCAACCTTCATTATGGTATCCGCGAATATCAAAAGGAACCAAGACCTTAGTGTGTAACGGTGATATATTCACACGTTTTTTTTTAAATCGGATAAAAATTGTGCCCTCTACAGGGACTACAAGCTAAACACGTGATTTTTTGTTCAATAATTTATAAATGGCCATGATTCAGTGAGTGACGATCCGATATGCGCGAATATCGAAAGGAACCAATATCTTTGTGCCATAAACATGTATTGCAAGTTTAATCGAAATCGGATCAAAATTGTTACCTCTAGAGGGTCAACGATCTTGATTTACGAGATGTTTACACTATTTGCGTATGAGTGGTGGCCATTTTGTGACCTCTAGAGGATCCACAACCTAAAATTGCGATTTTTTCATACACTCTGAGGCCATCATACAGGAAGTTAAACTACGATATATCGAAAGCAACCGACGTCGTTAGGATATAAACACTTTTTAAATTTCATTAAAATTGAATAAAAATTGTGACCTCTAGAGGGTCCACAAGCTAAAACCGCTATTTTTTCATACAATCAGAGGCCATCATCCAGGAAGTTAAACTACGATATGCGTGAATATCGAAAGGAACTGAGATCTTTGGGATATAAATACATGTTTTAAGTTTCATCAAAATCGGATAAAAATTGTGACCTCTAGAGGGTCCATTACCTTCGTATTACATACTTTTACACAATTTGCGTACAAAGAGCGGCCATTTTGTCAGGCAGTTGCGTTTCTATTTTCCCTCAATTCGAAACCTTCTTTATTGTGTAACAGTGATATATTTAAACGGTTTTTAAAATCGGACAAAAATTGTGACCTTTGATGGATCCAGACGCTAAAAATGTGATTTTGCGTACAATCATGAGCCAATATCCAGGAAGTTATAGTCTGAAATGCACAAATATCGAAAGGAACCAAGATCATTGGGATATAAACATATATTCTAAGTTTCACCCAAATCGAGCAAAAATTGTGACCTCTAGAGGGCCCACAACCTTGGTATTACATACTTTTACACAATTTGTGTTCAAGGAGCGACCATTTTGTCGGACAGTTTCGGTACAATTTTTACGAAAATCACACCCAGGCATCATCAGGGTGTAACGACTTTTAAAATAGGAAAACAATTGTGACAAGCTAAAATCACGATTTTTTCATACAATCTGGGGCCATCATCCAGGATGTTAAGCAACCATATGCGCGAATATCGAAAGGAACCGAGATCTTTAGGATATACATGTTTTAGGTTTCATCAAAATCGAATAAAAATTGTGACCTTTAGAGGGTCCACAAACTTGATGCTACATACTTTAGGGTCATTCTATGTCAATTAGACCAAATTTTGGAAAGTTGGGAACATGACCCCCTCCAAAAAATTATGTGTTATAGTATATGGCCTTAAACTAAACTTACTAACAAATTTTACTTCTCTAGGTCCAAAACTCACTGAGATATGGCCATCTGAAATTAGGGTACTGAAATGGATCAAAAATTTGGTAATTTTTTTTCAGGTTTTCAGGTACTTTAAACTCACCTTTCTAATAGGAGTAGAATTCTCTACTTTTGTAATCTAAGACAACTTTTGGTGTCGATTACGAATTTAGCATAACACATAATCTGCGATTCACACAGTTCGTGCCACCAGGTGGCAAAATGTGGAACAAATGCACTATTCACTTTTTTTTTCACTATTTCCTCAGCCTCTGGCACAGTCAGTATTGTATACACAAACTACAAAATTGGCATAGTTAATGTCAGTTTTTCTTTTATCAATTTACAAAAGATTCTGAGTCGATGGGATATATACTTTTCCAAATATTCAGTCTCGAAATCCAATGCGCACTGAAAACATACAAATTTTATCCATTTTCACCTTTAATTTTGGCCATGTGGGACAGGTTAAAATTCTGAAAAAGGTAGATGATGAAACTGTGTATTTAATGGTTTATGTTTTTAATTGGTACTTGAAATCTGGCTATTATCAAAATTGTTGACTTTTCATGTTGATTTTAAAATAACTTCTAAATTACCTATAGAGTGACTTGTTTGCGTAGATTACAAGTATGTAATCATTTTGGATGTACATTGTATTGTTCTAATTTTTATTACCGTAAAGATACTAAAATATCGCACCCTAGGCTAACTGGGCACGCAGAAAAGGCGTGCGTCCATTTGGCATCAACAAGCACCGAAACCAGCTTTGGGGGCAAACTGCTTTTTTTTATGTCACAAAATCAAGGGATGAATAAACTACTAGACTGCAAAATTCGAGAAGCTTCCTATGTTGGTTATGAATGCTGTCTTTTTCCTGGAGGATTCATCCAATTCAATCTGATAATATCCCTGAAGCGAATCAAGACAATCCTTAATGATGGGTAATGGAAAATTATTAAGAGCTCTGTAGTCAATACAGTAGCGGCAGCTCCCATCTTTCTTCCTCACCAAAACTGGTGTGGGACTGCTCCAATCCGATTTTGATGGCACAATCACACCAGCTTTAAGCAATTTCTCAACCTCCTGAAAACCCAGGGGTGTTCGTCTCATTCTCTTGCGGATAAGACCTCTGAGGACTGTAAGGCCTAAAACCGCGCGGCGACGGAGAATGAGAGCGAGCATTTTTTTGCTGAAGTAATGTTTGGATATTTAGAATGGCTTCCTTTATGACGGTCATATCCCCCTGCTGCGAAGAAGCTGCACGGATGTCAAAGTCTGAGTCCTTGAAGACTACTTGACGATGCGCATATGAGATAGATTTCTGCCCAAAAATAGCCTTCAAATTGGCCAGAGAAGCCTTCACATACTTAACGGCCTTGTGTAAGTCTTTTGGGGATTTCTCCATGGTGGTTTTTGCTGCTTCTTTTTCCTTACAACCACGAAGAAATGCTTCAACAGCTATCTGGGTAATGGTCTCCGTTGGTCATGCAATAACCATCCAAAGTTAGCATATCTTTATTTCACCAACCCGAGAGATGCATGAGGTATGAACATGCCAAATTTCATTAACTTTCTATGTTGGCGTATCAAGTTATATCATCGCAAACTTACTAGCACCTGAATTCGAGGCGAGGTTCGTGGGATCCTACGAACGGCTTCTGACCCTATGACATCGGCATTTGAGCAGCCAATCAGAGTTGAAGTTTCTAGTGGGATACCCATAGCTCCGTGCACCGCACGCTAAGAACTTACCATAACAGACCGTTTCATTAACTAATCACTCACATCAACCTGAACGCGGGTTATATAACAAATCTTCCAGGCCCTAGTGTAGTAAAGACAAGTAAAATGAAATTTTGAACTATAAAAAAAAAAACGAAACGAAATAGAATCTGTGTTTTAATCCATTGATGTATGTTAATGAAAAACAAATCATCGATTTAGAAAGGGCCATGAAAGATGTAGCCCAATATTCGAGAAATTAGCATAGTCGAGAAAACTGTATTGATATTTTTGAAGACATTATCAGAAATAAGTTAAAAATAGAAGATGAAATTGTAATACTAGTAGATGCTGTGTATAATGTCGGGAGATTGAATAGTGACAGGATGGAAAAATACCAAGGGATATTATTGCTCATTTCCTAAGACGATATGACAAATATAACATTATATCAACGAGGAAGATTTAAAATTATTGAAGAACATTCAAAACCACAGACAAAACGGAAAAACATGTTGCTTTTTGTTTGAACTATATGTGTAGCCTCTATTGTGTGTCGTATCCAGGGGTTTGATTGTATAATTATTTATGTGATGCTATCCACCTGCTCTTACTATTCACTCAGCTAACCGAAGAACTCCGAATGCATTAGCCACTTATATCAACGTAGATTTATGACGTCGTGTGCCCATAGTCTCTATCAGGGAGCATTAATTTTAGTCAGGACGATAAAAACAGATGCGTTAACTTTGGCCGAACTGGGAAACACGCCCCTTTCCTGATATGGTCAGTTAGATTGGAGAAATTGTGATAGTCGAAAATGTAATGGAGAAAATCTGATAGTTGAAAATCCAAAGATGAAAAATTTACAGTGAATTTGCAAAGAAGAAAAGTAGAGAGGGGAAAAACATAACTAGATTTGTTAATTGTTGTCGAGCAATTTTTCTTTTGATACTAATGACAATTTTCATGTTAAATACCCATAATATTTTACATGTGAAAAATCTCGAAAATTGCCATTTTTACAATTTGTGCTATGATAATTTTCATAATGATAGTTTCTCCTAATATGGCGGGGGATCACGTGGCTAAGTGGGTAAGACGCTAGCTCGCTAGCCTGGAGGTCGGGTGTTCGATCCCTGCATTGGCCGAGAAAGTTCATCCAGATTTTCCGGCGTGGTTCTCCCTTGTCAGTGATGCAGGACGGAGGGGCTGACAAGGAAAGCTGTCTAGTCGTTCGGATGGGACGAAAAACCGAGGTCCCGTGTACACATTGGCGTGCACGTAAAAGATCCCTTGGCAGTTGGAATTCGATATAAGAGTAGGCCGTAGTGCCGCTGTCCGGGCAAAATTTCCCTCATAGCACACTGTATGGCGTATGCCCGTCTTCATTAGCCCAGGTTAAGAGCAGAACAGTAGGACGTTAAACTCCATTTCATTTCATTTTCATTTCCTAATATGGCAACGATTCGGCTCTATAAGACTACAACACTACAGCAATAGTCATGAAATACAGGGTAAACTGTATGCTAGATAAATCTATTGTTTGAATATATAATTCATGTAATAGTGTGAATATATAGATGTTCGTCTACTTGACTGTATATACATGTGTGTTTTATAATACAAGTATCGGATGGCAGAGATTAAAACGGATTGAAACTCGATCTCCATATTATTCTGTCATTTGCATCTTTAAATAATAAATACTAATGGGAGAAATTTGTCAGGAAAAAAAAATAGATTTCTTTGAATTCCTAGTGCTGAGGAATCTCCAGAAATTTGTATTTGACCTCCAATATTTAACAAGAATGATTTAGTCTGTCCAGTTTAAATGTTGCACACATAAATCGAATTTCAGCAATTAGTGCCAACTTCACACTAACCCACAACCAAGCCGTTAACCATAACCCACCAGAGGTTACCAAGCACAATACGTCCACATTTTGCAAGAGATGGATAGAGAACAAGCTAAAAAAATTGATTTTTCGTACAATCAAAGGCCATAATCCAGGAAATTACGATCCGATATGCTTGAATATCGACAGGGACCAACATGCATTTAAAATTTCAACAAAATCGGATCATAATTGTGACCTCTAGAGGGACCACAAGCTAAAACGCGATTTTCCGTATAATCAGGGGTCATAATCCAGGAAATTACCATCCGATATGCGCGAATATCCGATCATAATTGTGACCTCTAGGGGGACCACAAGCTAAAAACAAATGATGATTTGCTTGATAAAGACGAGAGTATGCTCGTTGAAACGTCGCTTAGTATTAAACTCAGTAATTATGTATCCATAAAATTGTACCTTGTGTTAGTACTGACTTGGTACTAAATGTGATTACACATGTTATATTATAATGTACTATTTATATCAATATTGATATATTAATTTTACCTTCAGCAACTTATCGAGGACATAAGCCTAACGGTGACCTGAAACTAGTATTAAATACTTGTCTCTTGACTTGGATATTATATAAATAATATTACTATTAGTCGATGACCTGGAACTAGTATTAAATACTGGCATCATATTCGCCTCTTGACATGGAAATAATATAAATAATATTACTATTTGTAGTAGTTTATTTATTTAAAGATACATAATGTAAGATTAAATAAGAAGCAGTTCGTGCTTTCTATAGTAGTTCAAACATAGATAGTGAAAAGTCAATTGATGAAAATATCATTTCAGAGCGAAGTCATGAGTATTGCAAGATATAGCACAGACAATTAGACAGTTTTGTATACTTGGTCATTTGACGTCATCAGAGATACATTTTGGAGCGAACAATTATTTTGGATTTGACGCAAAAAACTGGTCTAGAAAAACTTGGTCTCATAAATTCACAGCTCGGGTGGCGATTTCCCCCCTTCAGCCACTGAACTAAAAGTGATTTGTCCCAGCGTTTGCCCTGGGATTCTTTGGCTGTTCTCCTGCACTTACTATTAACATTCATAATAAAATATTTCTCAACATCACCCCTGTACACCCCATAATAAAATATCTCTCAATATCACCCCTGTACTCCCCATAATAAAATATTTCTCAATATCACCCCTGTACTCCCCATAATAAAATATCTCTCAATATCACCCCTCTACTCCCCATAATAAAATATTTCTCAACACCACCCCTTCTACTCCCCATAATAAAATATCTCTCAATACCACCATAACAATGTATAAAATTATTCTATAGGGTCACACCATGTCAAGTTGACCAGTGGTTGTCGGGTGATCCCCTCAGAATATTATAAAAAAAAAATAAAAAATTCGGGGGTAATGTTCCTTGAGCACGTGTATCTATCAATGGTAAAAGGTCTATTGATTTTTTTTCACAATGCTCTGAAGGGGTCACCCGACAACTATCTATAATTTCTTTAAGTGGCATTTAGCGATCAGGGAACAAATTAACAGAACACAGTTTTTATGGGATACAATCACTAGTTTATTCTAAAAGCACGACGTTTCGACAAGTATCCTCTTATTGTTATCAAGCACAAATGACAATTTAGTCAGACAGAGTTAGTTGTATTTTACGTCCGCTTCCACCGAAGTGGACAATATATATGAAATTAATAAGAAACCATCTGCATGGATTAAGAATAACAGTAATAGAAATAATCAAGGTGTAAAGGATATTTAACAATAACAACAAACATAACAAGGTAATTAGCTACTAATAAGCACTGATACTGCATGATTAGAGGGTTATTAACAGTTATGAAGACCTTCAAAAGGGTAGCATGTATGGATAGTGGGAAGTTGATAAAGCACAGGTAGTGAGGCCATGTGCATGAAGTTAAATAAGATTTGCATTATATAAGTACAACTATAACAATACACAATTTGTACTAAGAAAACAAGAACAAAAATCCTCTAAAAATATAAGGGACAGGTTGGGAGAATCTATAATATCGAAAATTTATTAATGAGATGGGTTGGGGGCGGGGATTTTAGTACAACCAAAGATGGCTTAATAGTTAAATTATGTTGTGCATCTTAATTACATCATCATATGCCCTGGGGATGTAGAGCCCTAAGTCCCTATTGAGTTCAGGTGAATGTCTTCTGATATTTATAGCTTCTAGGATCTTCCTGGTTTTCTTGTTCTGTTGGTTGGCGGTTAGTATCTGGACCTCATTCCATTTAACTCTGTGTTGTGGGTGATTCTGGAGATGTTCCGCTATGGCTGAGTTATTAGTAGCGGCTTTGGACTTATGTTCCGTTATCCTTTTATCAATGGGTCGTTTCGTTTCCCCGATATATGTAGCCTTGCAGGAACAAGTTTACTAAATTGTCATTTGTGCTTGATAACGATAAGAGGATACTTGTCGAAACGTCGCTTTTAGAATAAACTAGTGATTGTATCCCATAAAAACTGTGTTCTGTTAACTATCTATAAGTTTGGCCTACTAGTGAGAATACATTTATAATAAAAACGAACTAATTAAAGCTGACAGCAATTATGTGTAAAATAAAATCAAACTAACAGATGAGTAAAACACAGGTTGAGAGATAGGCAGTAAAATAGTTTGATTTTCCATTTTGCATTTATCTAGCGAAGCTACTGTACAGTTTTGGATTTCACATTTAAGATTGTTAGGAATATTTTAAACAGTTTTTTAAAATACACAGATTTGCTACACAAATGTCAAATAAAACCCCGTTGAGTAAATGACAAATTAAACCTTTAATTAGAACAATAACTAACGATCTAAAAGTATACCAACTTTAAAATACATTTCTATAATAATAATGTGCATCTCTATCAATATGAATAATAATGTGCATCTCTATCAATATGAATAATAATGTGCATCTATATCAATAAGAATTTTACTTTCAACAACTTACAAAAACTAATTATTGGTGACATAACTAGTACTGACTTTGTTATAAATGTGATTACACATGTTTTATTATAATGCATCATTTATATCAATATTGATATATTAATTTTACTTTCAGTTTGATTGTTAAAGACATAACGCCTATCAATGATAACGTTTAAATAGAGTTATATTTCAGATGATTTATCAAAACTTCCTGAGTAAATTGAGTATGTACTAAATTAATTTTTAATGTGTTAACTGTGACAAACATATGCAAAAAGGGAGACTTTTCGTTGACTTATAAAATCGTCTGTATAATATCTGGGAAAACAGTTCACGCGAGTTCACTCAGCTTATTTTTACAAGGCTAGACTGGTGTATAAGTTGTATATAAAATACTAATGACGAAATCAAGACAACCAAAACGATCAAGAAGGGAGATGGCTTCAAATTCAAATCCAAATGATTCCAACAGTATAAACGATTTTCTAGATAATGTTCTAAAAGATGATGGGTCGTTACAGTCATTTATTGGTGAATTATTTAAACGCGAAGTCATAATGAGCCATATTGTTCACTTTATCCAACCAAAACTAACTCAAGATTTAGTTAGTCGCATCGACCATTTAGAAAATAAAATTGATGAACTTGAACAATATTCTAGACGAACATGCCTTAAATTCAGTGGTATCAGTGAGAGAGCTGGTGAAAATACAGATAATCTGATACTATAGATATTATAAATAACCATGTTTTAAACGATCGAGATGACCGTTTAACAATAAACCAAACAGGTCGTAACAAATAAAACAAAAATCTTTATTAATGAAGCCTTGACACACAGAAAATCTCAGCTGTATAAAAAAACACGTGAACTCTTTCAACTGAATAAAATCAAAAACTGTTGGACATAGGGCAGCCGAATATATGTAAGAATTCTAGATGATGACAAAAACATATTAATTAATTGTGAAGATGACATAAATCAGTTTTATGACACGCCAAAAATGTTGAACAGCAAATGAACACTGATCAGCTCGATTACCTGACATTGTTAAACCAACTAACAGCGAAACCAGCTACATCTGTAACCACAGCTCAACCGGTTAATTTACCTGTTTCAATTCAATCAAGCCCCTTGTTACGACAACAGTCCTTGTTAGACCTAGGTTTATTTACTTCTACACCCAATCCTAAACCGAATGAAAATGATAAATAAGGTTGATTATAAATGAACATATGTAAATACTTAACACCAACACGAAGTGTGCGCTATGTTATTCCACAATGTAGATTAAATAAAAAATGCTGGTTGTTTACAGTTTACATTTTACCCACAAACTTTTGTAGTCCTAACTTGATTATTACCAATAAAAAATATCATTCCATTTGCCAAAATGACATGAAAATTTACAAAGCTAGGAACGAAATGATATGAAATAATGCTATATCCTGATGAAAGTTTCACTAGCTTAAATTATTAAGTTAAACAACGTTATTCTATTCTACTAATACAATGATGATATTGTAGTTTATTAATTCAATCTATTATATGTATATTGAATATCTTATTCAATATTAGAATCAAATAAATTACACTGAAATATTCGTTCTAAACAATGAAAAGAACTCTGTTATTGAAAATATTTGTGATAAAACTTAAGTAATTTAATTTACTTATAGTACACCTTAGTTCACGTGTCCCTATTACTGTAGACTTAAGTTCCATCGAAGTGCAAAAAGATTACTTAAATTACTATCTACCAGCTCTACCTCCTTGCATATATAATTATATATCCCCATGCCCACTAATACTGGTTTTTATTTACTCGCGTTTAAAACATGAAATCTCATTTCAATTATAAGAAAGTAATCTAACTGTTGGAGATGTTTGACTCATACCTCGATATAATTATGAATTGATTCGTAACTGTGATTGTAAATATTCTAATTTTTTTGATGTTTTGTTTATTGTTTTGTAATATATTGTAAATTTATTTATCACCTTACAGTAGTCCATTTATCAAACCTCTTGGAGTGTAAAATGTAACAATTTCATATTTAAAGTAACTTTTAGTTTAAAGCCATCTCTCTCTATGGATACATAAATATATATAGATATAAATATATGTTTGATTGCTCCGATTTTACATGTGAACGCAAAATATTATTTAACAACAGTCACGACTGAAATTAATGATATTTGGCCTCTAAAACGGAACAATCAACATACCTTATATGTGATCTTACATCCTATCTCGTAATATGTTATAAATATTCACCTCTTGCTTATAATTAAAACTTTGCTAATTGTCAGTTGCATAGAACAAAACCCTGGTCCGTTAAATACATTAAGTTCAGATAACATTTCCATTGTTCACAATAATGTCTGTAGCCTATTGCCAAAATAAGATATAATTGAAGCAGAATTCTCTAACCATGATATAATATGTATTACTGAATCTCATCTAGACAACACTATTAAAGATTCATCGATTTTACTGCCCGGTTATAAAAGTCCTGTTAGATTTGATAGAAACAGGCATGGGGGTGGGGTTGCTGTCTATATTAAAAATAATCTACACTTTCAGATTAGACATAATCTCATAAACACTGATATTGAATTAATATTTATAGACATATTTAATGATCATACCAAATTCTTACTCGGTGTAATTTACAGACCTCCAAATACAAGGGTTGCCTTTTGCGATATATTTTATGATACGTTATCAAATGCATTAGACAGTGGTTCCTTTCTTGTCCTAACAGGGGATGTTAATATCAACATTTTAAGTAATTCAAGTAATTGTGCTAAATTTAACAAACTATTACAAATATTAAATCTTGAAAATCTGATAAAAGAACCGACTAATTTCACAACACTACCACGTTCATGTATTGATCGTTTTATTACTAATAAGAAATCACTTATAATGTTAATGCTCCTATATGCAGTACACATTCACCAATAATATTATCTTTAAATATAAAAACATACAAACAATTAGAATAGCAAAAGAACTATTAGAAATTATAAACTTGCAGATTATGAAGGTTTAAATAACAAATTATTAACTGTCGATTGGACAAATCACGTCTTTAATAATGATGATATCAATAAAGTCTATGCAAGTTTTTAGCCGTTTTAAATAAAGCATTAATACAGTATATCCCAACAAAAGTAGTAACTATACGGCCAAATGATAAGCCATTTATGAATAACGCTATACGTATACAAATTCGAAAACGAAATAGTGCACACAAATGCGCCCCCCCCCCCAAAAAAAATAATAATAATAATTCTAATCATTGGCTTTGGCTTTTATTTAGAAAAATACGAAATGGAGTAGTAACATTAATCAGGTAAGCTAAAAATAATTTTAAAGACAAATTAGAAAAAGAAATAAATAATAAAACCCTACCACCAAATAAATGGCGGAAAATAGCAAAATCTATTACAAATTTTTGATAATGAAAAGGTAACCATCTCGTCATTAGTATATGAAAACTGTGTATACACACACCCACTTGATAAGGCAAATATCCTTAACACTTATTTTGCCTCAATTTCAAAATTAAATGATGAACTTGACCTTCCAAACTTTGCCTCTCGCAGTAACAACGAATTACAGACATTTATTATAAGTGAACAAGAAGTAAAAGACCAGTTACTAATTCTTAACTGCTCAAAGCCTTCTGTACTGAAAAAGTTAACTCCCCAATCACCAGCCCTCTCCAAATTTTTAAATCTTTCATTAGAACTTCAATTATTACCTGATTTTTGAAAGACTTCATATATCATTGAAGCGTATACAGGAAAGGGTGATCCGCATTACCCTGACAAATATAGACCAACTTCATTAACATGCTCATTTAATGTAAAATACTAGAGAAAATCTTATTCAAAAATCTTTATAATTTTAAAAAAGAAAATAACCTGTTATATAAGTATCAGTCTGGTTTTCAACCTAACGATTCTACAAAACTTTTAGAAATCTATAGCTGCGTTCACACTAGGAGTTTAATCTGAATTGAATTCAGAATAAAGTCTTATGCCGGACATTGGCGTCACACTCAGTTCGACAAAAACCGAACTGAATCTGAATTAACGAATCCGTATATTTTTCCGAATTCAAACCGGAACAATAATTCCGAATCGGGTTATTCGAAGTCAAGATTTGAGTGTGACACGCTTGATTCAGATCAACAGTTTTATCAGAAACGATAACTTTGCGCGCATGTTGGGGTGTAGCCTAAATAGCTGTTGCCCTTCGTCACTGAAACAAATTCTACGGTAACATAACCAGCTAACGATAAGTTGTCAGCCAACGAAACATACGTCCTCAGCAGCTAAGTCCTCTGAGCAGTCAACAGGGGTTGTGGCATACCTAACCTTTAGTCAGTAATGCAAACATTTACAACACACTAAAGTCTAGTCGTTCGTTGGGGCGAAAGACAGAGTTCCCGTGTACACATTGACGTAAAAAATCCCTTGATAGTAGGCCGTAGCGCCACTGTCCTGGGAAAATGGTATATACCCGTCTTTATAAGCCCAGTCGGACCAGAACAGTAGGAAGTTTAACCCCATTTCATAACATCTCAATTATGAAATGTATCTTCGCTAGTACAGAGCCAAGAGTGAAGTACATGTACATACGTGTTAATGTATAGCCAACGCTACCAAAAGAATAATCATCCTCATTCGCATTTGATTTTGGTGCCAACGAAATCGTGCCCGGCGCTGCATGGCAAGGTGTCGAAGATGTAAGACCCGCTGATGTAGCCTTGATTGCCTCAGGAAATTACACATAAGCAACATAAGATCACCAATACGAATGTTTGGCGCATCCATCTTGGATATGAATGACCTTCACGGCGCATTCAGGGTGGCGCTTTTCATTCTGAATTCAATCCGAATAAACTGTAATCAGACGCACCGCTTTTAAACCGGGAAAACCCAATCCGAATTCCGGAGGCCGGTTTCCGGAATTCGCATTCAATGCGCATGCAGTGTGAACGCAGCTAATGATGTTATGATACGTAATCTTGATAAAGGAAAGCAAATTCGATTTATAGTTTGTGATGTATCAAAAGCGTTTGATAAAGTTTGGCATGAAGGTTTATTGACTAAATTGAAACAATGTGGAATTAGTAAAAAAAATATGTAAATGAATTGAACACTATTTAAGGAATAGATAAAAATGCGTAGTTTTAGCAGGTTTTAAATCAAATTATTTGCATACTAATTCTGAAGTCCCCCAAGGAAGTGTATTGCGTCCTTATTTTTTTTTGATTTACTTAAATGATATCTCCGATAATATTACTAACAACATACGACTATTTGCTGATGATACTTCACTTTTTACAATTATTCATAATGATCCTTACTAAAGACATGCCTCATCGTGGGCTAAACAGTGGTGTGTAACTTTTAACCCCAATAAAACTAAAAATATTACTTTTACTTGAAAAAAATACAATCCATCCAGACGTTGTTTTCGGAAACATAAAAGTTGAAAACGTAAATACTCATTGTCATTTTGGATTAACATTTTAATCAAATGCACTATGGTCAAAACACATTTCAAATATATACCAGAAAGCTTGTGGTCGACTAAACATTTTGCGCATACTGAAATAGAAAATTAATAGAATTTCACTTAATTAAATTTATCTTGCTGTTATTCGCCCGATTTAAGAATATGCTGATATTGTATGGGATAACTGTTCAAAGAAGGATTCTGATCTATTGGAAAGTGTTCAAACTGAAGCAGGTAGAATAATAACTGGCCTTAGAAGAAATTCATCTAAAAACAATTTATTCAAAGAGCGTGGGTATGAATCGCTGTCTAATCGTAGAATAAAACAAAAATTGATTTACTTATTATATAAAATAAAGAACAACCTAGGCCCAACTTATCTGACTGAAATTTTTAAATTTATAGTCTTCGTAATGAAAGTCAGAACCTCAATCCACCATTTTCTAAAACCAACACGTATTCTAATAGTTTCTTTCCCTGCACAATTAAACTTTGGAACAATTTACCGGTAAACATTAAAACCTCACAAACTTTAAGAACATTTAAATCGGGCCTTTCACGTGTATACCCATTACTTACACCACCATTATATTATAATACTGGAAATAGGAAAGAAAATATTATCTATTGGCAATTAAGAAATAAAGCTAGTAATTTAAATAACCATTTATTCTACCATTTTATTAGTAAAACAAAGGTGTGCCCTAGATGTAATTCTACAGACGAAGATAATTACCATTAATACAATTAACTAGAATTGTACGGAACAATTACACAAAAATAGAAATTGTCCCGCCCTAATAGCGGACGCATTTTACTTCTATATAGGAGGGAGGGGGTTTGATTTATTTTCAGACATCATAAGGTAACATCATAGCCTCCTTAGGATTTAGGATTTTAATATATAAACTGATACGTTGCTGTTAATTTTTGAACAAAATGGCCTCATTCCTTTTCCAATCTATTTATCACTAAATGTCATGGATTCAAACTCTGTCATCTAAATATCAACAAATTTTACAGTAAATTCGATGAAGTAAATGATTTTATTCTTTGTGAATCTAATTAAATTGATATTTTAGGTCTAACTGAAACATTTTTACACTCAAAGATTACTCGCGCATATATAAATATTTCTAATTTTGAAATAATTCGAAAAGATGGATGCAATAAAATTGGTGGAGGATTAATTATGTATGTATCACCGAATAGTGATACTAAATTCTACTTCTTTTTCAAATTTTATTTTAAGGATATACAGAATTTATTTCTTAAAGTATATAGACAATATAGCTAATAGTAAGGTTATCATTTGGTCTTTCTTTACTTTTAGTGTTAATATTTTGATTTAAAGTCTATAAAAAGTAATTGCCTAAAAGCATGATTGGCTTTGACTGTTTTATAATCTTTGGATGCCAGTAGGCTTATTAAGAGAAACCTTGAGCAAAGATTTATACAGTTAACAATGCAGTCTGATCAATGCCAATCAAGTGTCAATGCTTTTTAATTCTTTATGGCTTAAAGCTTATTAGATCCTATAAATTATATTTCACTATGAAACTTTCAACCAATGAAATTTATATATTTATTTAACTTCTTTTCATTTGATGTGTTACAATATTTTTATCTTTAATTTGATTTGTTGAAATCATTGTCCTTTTGTCTGTATACAAATTAGTTACTTTAAAAGACCTCTACACACAGACAAGAGGACAGATGAAATTAGAGACACACAGACAACCAGATCGAATGCCTTGCATATAATTTGTAAATAATGTATTTTTAAAACTGTATATAAAGTAATATTGAAATGAATTTGGAATTGGACTTTTAATGAACAGTGACCGCCTTCACCAGAATACTTCTCCAGTAACGAGCTATACACCCCCAATCCTAGCTCTTCCATATGTATGAAATATTACATACATGTATGTACATATGTATCACCTGGGTGCATATTCGAACCAGAATAGCCCACAAACACGCCGGTGATATAATGGTGGAAGATGGATTCAAGACTCGGAACTTCTTACATGCCAAGCGAGAACAACTGAAGATTTAATGGTTTGAACAAGGACATTCAAGAACAGATTGGAGATACAAGTGGATTCCTAGATTTGGTTCATATGAGATCAGAGAATTAGTTTGGTAAGTAAAATATGGTGGCTGATAGTGGCCATGTTAAATCTCGCCCTTTTCATAACACGACAACACGACATCACAACAGTATTGACGCAATCATACGACACTTCATTCTGTCGTATCATCGTGTTATTTTTATCGTAACGTCGAGATGTCGACTTACTGTCCTAGTCTCTTTCTACAAGTCACAAAAATACAGCTGTACTCATTACATCATATATAGGCCTAAGTAGCAGATTTGATAAATATAAAAGAGATAGTAGGAAAACGTTGATTAATTATTTGTTTTCTCAAAATAATGAAACATTTTGTGCCCACAAGTGAATTATACATGTATTTGGTATTATATTAAAAAATCTAGAATTACAATAGCAGGACCAAAGTGAGTTAGCTAAGTTAATTCCTTGAAGAAAAAGTGGTGTCGGGAGGTATCGAACAAGTAAGCATTCATTGCCATGTGTACGACACCCACCAATATTTATAGATGACTGGAGCGATAGTTTAAAAGTGATATCAGAAGACAGGGTGGGAAGGTGATTGTAGAAAAACCAAATCGGCCCACATTCTTTAAAATCACAGCATTATTTTTATCATAGTGCAGCACGTCACCCCAATAGTTGCAGGAGTTTTTTTGAATGAGATGGAGAAAACGATTCGCAGCCTGTCATTGAGTCAACTGGCGTGGTTTCGAATCCCCAGTTGTACGTGACAAGGAGTAGGGTCGCCTGTCCAACCTCGTGGGTTTTCTCCGTGTCCTCCGGTTTCCTCCCACTGCTAAAGACCCCTATGCACAAACGATTTATTGAAATAAATTAAACCATGTTAGTCCCGAAATGACCTAATTTGTGTCGAGTGGACGTTAAACCCCATTTCTCTCTCTCTCTCTCCCGTTTGAAATCACTAATGGGATTGAGGCCTAGATGAGTAAAAATAGGCCCAGTAATATCTTCAACTATGAACACACTCTAAAAGCCTTATACCCCCCCTCCCACGTCACCCCAATAGATGCAGGAGTTTTTTTTATGAGGTGGAGAAAACGATTCGCAGCCGTTATTGACCTTATCGCATATAGGCTTGCATCCGTTTGACATCACTAATGGGATTGAGGCCTAGATGAGTAAAAATAGGCCCAGTAATATCTTCAACTATGAACACACTCTAAAAGCCTCATACCCCCCACCCCCACGTCTCTTATTTAGTTTTACAAATAATTCCAGAATCAATAAAATGGTATCAATGATGTTTGATACAACTTGAAAATAATATGTCAAAAATTGATTAAACAACATGAGAAATATTACATATTGAATCCATATTAGTGATAACGTACATTTACTCAATACATTCTTTCCAATAGATCATCATTTAACTTGAAACAAGGGAAACAGTCGATCGAAGAAAACAGATTTTTAAAAAAAAAAAACAGGTTTCAATGTGACAGTAGTGCTTCGGTCATGCATTTACTCCGAGAGTGCCATCCTTTCTTTGAAAGTAATGATTGTGCCAAATTTGAACAAATTCCATCTAGATTCGCGGCCTGTAGGTAGAGTGTTGACAGATCAAATGTAAAAAAAAAACAAAAACAAAAACCCCAAACCTATAAAAATATGTTTTCTTAAACTCTTTTAACTTTGAAATTATATTGTTTTCACATGTGCTTAGTGTTTTAGCGAATATTTATAGAAGGGTCTTGTAGATAAAGACTATAGCGCATGTGCAGTTTTAATCTTCCGAGACGACAAGTCGATGATACGACGGCACGACAAAAAGCGAAACTGTCGTATCATCGACTTGTCGTCTCGGAAGTTTAAAACTGCACAGTGCACATGCGCTATAGTCTTAATCTACAAGACCCTTTCTATAACTATTCACTAAAACACTTAGCACATGTGAAAATAATATAATTTCAAAATTAAAATAGTTTTAGAAAATATATTTTTATAGGCCTGTTTTTTTTTTTACGTTTTATCTGTCAACACTTTACCTACAGGCCGCGAATCATTACTTTCAAAGAAAGGATGACACCCACAGATGTTAATGCATGACCGAACCACTTCTATCATATTGAAACTTGTTTTTTAAAATCTTTTTTTCTTCGATCGGCTGCTTCCCTTGTTTTCAAGTTAAATGGTGATCCATTGGAAGGAACATTTTGAGTAAATGTATCATTGATACGGATTCAAAATGTAATATTTACTACCCTATGTTGTTTAATCAATTTTAGACACATTAATTTCCAGTCGTATCAAACATCATTGATAGGGACCTACCATATTATTGATTCCGAAATTATTTGTTAAACAAAATAAGAGGGGGGGGGGGGGGCGTAGGGGACTTTCGGAGTGTGTTCATAGCTGAAGGCAATACTGGGCCTATTTTTAATCATCTAGGCCCCGATCCCATTAGTGATGCCAAACGGATGAATATGCGATAAGGTCAATAACAGCTGCAAATCGCTTTCTTCACCTCATAAAAAACCTCCCCTGCACTTATTGGGATGGCGTGCTACACCAATGCGGTGATTTTATGTGGTCTGATTTGAGGTTTTATATAATCCCCTTCCCACTCTAATAAAATAAATTGGAAATCTTCTGAAATCGCTTATAAACTATCGCTTCAGTAATCTATAAGTATTGGTGGGTGTCGTACACGAGGCAATGCATACTTGTTCGATACCTACCGACACCACTTCTTATTCAAGGAATTAACATAGCTGACTCACTTTTGTCATGCTATTATAATTCTAGATTTTTTGAATATAATACCAAATATAATTCAATTTTGGGCACAAAATGTTTCATTTTTTTTTAGAAAACGAACTAACGTTTTCCTATTATCTCTTTTGACGAGTCTTATTTATATGTATCTATTTATATGTATCTGATGTAATGAGTACAGCTGTATTTTTGTGACTTGTAGAAAGAGACTAGGACAATAAGTCGACATCTCGACGTTACGATAAAAATAACACGATGATACGACAGAGTTAAGTGTCGTATGATTGCGTCAATACTGTCGTGATGTCGCGCTATGAAAAGGGCGAGATTTAACATGGCCACTATCAGCCACCATAGTTAAATCAACTATTTCTTGTACCATTCTTGAAAATTTACATTTAGTGTGTGACAATAATTGTAATTCTTTATTTGACAATAGACTTATTTACTAGTTGATTTCAACCTAAGTCAGAATCATTAAGATGGGTTATTCTCACTCAAAAGAACTAGATAGTAATACCAAGTCTTTGAAAACCAATAAAAATGCTATTGCCTTCCTGAACAAAGATTTTGTGACTGTCACTATAGGTAATAATATTGTTAAAAGCCTTTTTGACAAAGGAACAAGCATATCTTTTATCTCTGAGACACTGATAGATCAAATTAGACCAACTACAGAAATCTTGCCATCTGACATAACCCCTGGTGTTAGTATTACTTGTGAAGGTCAAGCTGTCAAAATTTTAGGATCTGTTTTACTTGATTTCGAAGTTTCTGACACAATCATATTACATAAATTTTATATCATAAGGTCAACTTCAAGTAATTATGACATAATAATTGGTAATGATTTGTCAATAAAGAAAGTCAATCAATTAAAATGTATTGGACAAGACTCAGTACCAGTAGTTTCCAAAGACACCACAAAAGTACCTAAAGTCAGAAATCCTAAAAAACCCATTGTAAATAAAAACTTAATAATTAATGATGTAAGGTATAGGGAGTTCTTAAACTCATTTTGTATGCAAATTTATTTTAATGTTATAACTAATAACAATATGTATATAAATAATAATTTAAAGGCTTCGGTAAGTCTATTCTTAAGCACTGTTCAAAAATATGTAAATATTTCAACACTGCTATTTTCTTCCATGTTTCAAATTAGGAAATTCAAAGTGATATTCTTTGCGATATATTTTACGTTTATCAAAAACAAGACAGTTGTATGTATATAGGTTCATGGGCAGAAATTTTAAAAAGAGGAAAAAAAGGATGTAAATGTTACCATATATACAGAAAACTCATGTAATTATGACAGATAGATATAGTGAATACGTTCCCCTGTGGGACCGGGGACAAGAGTAGGCTCAACGTTAGTTGAATTTCGTGTCGTAAAAAGCAACTAAAATTTGACAACTCTTATATTTTCCACATTAAAATAATTACATTAAAGTACCTTTCACATTTAAAAAAAAAAAGAAAAAGGTCTGTGTGTCTAAATTATTTTTAAAATTATTGTTAATTGCTATAATCAGGTTTGTTAGGCAAGGTGGACTGGCCATCCATTTTTGACTGACATTCCAACGCTGTGCCATATTGGTGATGATCAGTATGCAAAGCATTTTTCAAACTTTAAGAAAGTTTGATTAGACCACATAGACCTAGTTCTTTTACGTAATTAAATGGTAAACATAAGATAATAGCAAAACTATAATGTTTTTTTTCTAATAGGAAATAGAAGTTCTGAATATGATTATTATTTATATTGAATGATATGTATATATATAAATATAAATTGGTTTCTCTTTTCACATTTCGTGAAATATACCCCCCAAATTTTTTTTGATTAATAATTATAACATGAAATTAAATAAAAGAATTGATAACATGTGACAATATATTAGATGATAAATAATATATGAGAATGAATAGGAAAATAAATTAGATCATATAAGAAATGATCATATAAGAATAAGAAATGATCATATAAGAATAAGAAATGATCATAGTAATAACCGAAATATTGAATAATACTATATGAAATAAGGAATAAAAGAATAGAGTATCTTCTGAGCCTTTGCACAGTCTTGACAATTTGACAGTGTTGAAGACATACACGATTATATTTGGAACGGAAAGTGAGACTGGTATTACATTTTAGTCAGGTTGAGTATAGGGAATGACCACATTCTTTTGATTCAAAATTATTTAATATAATTGATTTATTGTCACACATTGAATGTTATTATATGAGATGGTCGAGAGATATTTCAGGTTTAATCTTGTTGAGCAACATCTCTGATAACAGACTGGACCAAAGAAGCTTGAAGCTGATATCTTCAATCCTGGACAAGGTTGACTTTGTCAAACCAAGTGAGATATCTCCAATGTCAAGAAGAAGAAGTACCAGCACATGGTTCATCACCAGATAAACTTCAAGGTATCCAGACAACAAAATGTGCTAGATCAATAAGATGAATGTGGTGGACCTTACAATCGTAATCCCTGATCCAGTAAATTGTAACGTTCCAGAAACTGCCAAAGATGAAAAGTGTGTACCTGATGAAATTTGTGTATAAGTGCAGCGGAAGCATTATAATTGTGTGTTACAGCAGAAATTACGTTTATATAACCATGTTAATATCTAATGTGAATGTGTTCTGCATTGGAAACAATCAATTATCAACTACTGCCAGAAATAATGTGTTCAATTATACTATTCAAAAAAAGTAGGGGATATTTGATTTTTAAGTGTTATTAAAGTCACCTAATGAAACTGACGAAGAAACAAATGACAAAATGAAATGAAGTTCACATTCATCGATTTATTCCAAATGATCGTTAGACTAAGTAAGGCACAGACTGACCATTATAAGGGTAAAATGATACCCGGGGTCAAACAGCAAAGTTACCACAGCATCACAACCAAGTCAGTAACGGGTAAATCCTCCTCTGTTTGCCAAACAAGCATTGATCCGACGTGGCATACTCCTAATGAGACGTCTAAGGTCATTTTGGTCCAGATTGTCCCATTCCTGTTGCAACGCAGCAGCAAGTTCTTGGACATTGGCAGGACGTTGTTGACGTTGACGTAAACTCTGTCCAAGCATGTCCCAGACATGCTCGATGGGGGAGAGGTCGGGACTCAGTGCTGGCCAAGGTAGTGTGGTGATGTTCTGTTGTTGGAGGTAACCTGTAACGATCCTGGCCCTGTGACATCTTGCGTTGTCATCCTGGAAGATGAAACGGCGGCCATGACGTCGTGCGAACGGCACAACATGGACTGCCAAGATGTTGTCCCGGTAGTACTGGCCTGTAACACGCCCTGCAACAACATGTAAAGCCGTTCTTCCAGCAACAGTGATGCCTCCCCACACCATAACAGAACAGAACAACCCCCAAATCGATCATGTCTGATGACGTTAACGTCTTGGAAGCGCTCGTTTCGACGACGCCACACCCTCCTACGTCTGTCCAAAAAATCAACAGTGAACCTTGACTCATCTGAAAACATCACATTGCTCCAGCGTCGATTATCCCAGTGTTGACGATCCCTACACCAACGACGTCTTGCCTGAATGTGATGATCTCTCAAACAAGGGATCACGCGAGGACGTCGGGCGCGAAGGTGACCCCTATGCAGTCGATTCCGAATCGTCTGGCCACTCACTCTCACACCAGTGTCTGTTTGAAGACGAGCGCTGATCTGATTTGCTGTGATGACACGATTTCTCAAGGCCAAGGTACGGATAAATCGATCCTGGGCTTGAGTTGTCGCCCTTGGTCGACCTGAGCGTGGTCTGTCCTGTACAGATTGTGTATCACGGTATCTGGACCATAGCCTGCTTATGACAGACTGAGAAACATTCATCGTCCGCGCCACAACCGCCTGTGTTGTGCCGATCTGTAGCATGTCAAGGGCACGTAACCTTTCATTTTGGGTAAGCCGACGCATATCAAAATTTGTTTTCTGGTCACTTAAACAATTAAACTGATGTTTCCACCCTGGAATTCAATGCCACAATGACTGTAACATTCAAAGTCAGAGTCGTGCAAATCTTGGGTTGGAACCCATGATGATCCCAAGCATCACCTGCATTCCATGCGGTAGCTATTGGTGCGTTTGGGCGTCACATGTAACTGGAAATGTTTCTTCTGTTAGGTTCTATAGTGACTTTTTTCGTAGTCATTGGCATATTTTAGTATTATGCCCCCAAAATCAAATATCCCCTACTTTTTTTGAATAGTATATTTCCACAAATAATAAATATTTCAATGTTGCATACTTTAAAAAGTGAAAAATTTCAAACTTTCTTCATTATAGTGCTAATATTTTATTATGTGACTCTTAATTATCATTGACTTTTCATATTTTATTATCTTTATTCAGTTCAATAACTGACCGAAAAACATTTAATTGGAATTTTTTTTTTCTTCTCATAATTATTGCAAGTGATATTTATGTATGTGACAAGGATGCATTATACATAAGGCGACAACAAAGGATTACCTTAGTGACTTTAGCCTGTATAATCATATATCAACATAATCCACTCAATATATTGTGATACAAAATTTTATACAAATATTTAATTATAAGCATATGTTTTTCTTTTATATAATTATTAATAATTTCATCAAGTTTATTGTGTATATATATCATGCGAGGACACATGAATTTTTCAGGACGGGGGCATTTATCACCGAATAGTGATACTAAATTCTACTTCTTTTTCAAATTTTATTTTAAGGATATACAGAATTTATTTCTTAAAGTATATAGACAATATAGCTAATAGTATGGTTATCATTTGGTCTTTCTTTACTTTTAGATTAATATTTTGATTTAAAGTCTATAAAAAGTAATTGCCTAAAAGCATGATTGGCTTTGACTGTTTTATAATCTTTGGATGCCAGTAGGCTTATTAAGAGAAACCTTGAGCAAAGATTTATACAGTTAACAATGCAGTCTGATCAATGCCAATCAAGTGTCAATGCTTTTTAATTCTTTATGGCTTAAAGCTTATTAGATCCTATAAATTATATTTCACTATGAAACTTTCAACCAATGAAATTTATATATTTATTTAACTTCTTTTCATTTGATGTGTTACAATATTTTTATCTTTAATTTGATTTGTTGAAATCATTGTCCTTTTGTCTGTATACAAATTAGTTACTTTAAAAGACCTCTACACACAGACAATCACCTCGGTGGAAGCGGACGTAAAATACAACAACAGACAAGAGGGCAGATGAAATTAGAGACACACAGACAAGGAGATCGAATGCCTTGTATATAATTTGTAAATAATGTATTTTTAAAACTGTATATAAAGTAATATTGAAATGAATTTGGAATTGGACTTTTAATGAACAGTGACCGCCTTCACCAGAATACTTCTCCAGTAACGAGCTATACGCCCCCAATCCTAGCTCTTCCATATGTATGAAATATTACATATGTACATATGTATCACCTGGGTGCATATTCGAACGCAGAATAGCCCCGAAAAACGCCGGTGATATAAGTAAAGTCTAGCATCATATTTAAGAGGCGGCTAGATTTTGGGGGAATTGAAACAATATGGATCGAAATTACACCCAAATATAGAAAATCATTTTTATTATTCTTGGTTTACCAACCTCCTGCCTCCAATCTAAACTGGTATAACATTTTTGAAAGCCAGTTAAATATTGTTAACAGTTCAAATATACCATTATATATTATGGGTGACATTAATATGGATTTTAAACTGAACATTCCTAAACAATGGTTTGAAATTTTAACGATAAACAATTTACCTAACTTGTTAATTCTCCAGCAAGTTGTACTCAGAATAGTCAAACAATAATAGATCATCTATACAAACTCCCTCGATACGGTTATAGAATGAAATATTTCAGTTTAAGGTCTTAGTGATCATTATTCAGTAATTTTTGTCATAGGAAATGATGAAAACATCAAGCGGCATTGTCATCTTGAAATCGAATATAGAAATTTCAAACAGTTAAATATATTATATGCATTTTTAAATGACCTTTCTCTCCAAAGCTTTTCAGATATTAAAACTATAGATAATCCAAATATGGCATTGGAAGTATGGTATAAATCATTTAATACTATTCTTAATCTGCATGCACCAAATATGGCATTGGAAGTATGGTATAAATCATTGGAAGTATGGTATATATTATTTAACACTATTCTTAATCTGCATGCACCAATTTGGCGTAAAATCTAAACGTTTTGTGTTATTAAACACTCTTCATTTCTCGACAACGTCCGGGAAAATAAGGCCTTGTCTAAAAACTAAACCCCTTTCAAATCTAAAACATCCCGAGAAACTGGACAGTCGTAAAGTAGACGATAAATGTCAAAACTAAACGGTGTTTCTAAATCTACACGGTAGCACAAACTGGGCGGTTTTTGATGAATCTTGACGGCATTTAACACATTGTTGACGTGTATTAGATTCTAGATGATAAGGGTAGTTTCTTACCTTTTTTCGTAAAATCTGGATGATACCCGGTCCCTAGTGTAAACTAGAGGTCCTGTATAAACTTCAAAAGCGTGCGGCAAGGAGGATTTTGGATGAAAAACCTGATTCACATTCGGCACCTTTGTTGAATCTCTAAATCTACCAACGCATTTAATACAAACAAGGAATGCTCACCTTCAAAATTCTAAGAGGCAAATTACCACCATATTTATGTAACACATTCTGCGAAAATTCTAAATTGACCGAAACTACCATGACTTTGAGATCAGAAAGTCAACTTAAATTAGCAATTCCAAAAAGTAAGAAAAAGGCAATGACAAAAACATTTCAATATACCGCCTCTGTATTCTGGCATTCACTACCTCAAACTGTGAAACAACATGCGTCTTCAAGTTTTATCTTCAAAAAGCGAGTTAGTAAAACATGTTAAATCTTTGAACCCTTTATACAGTCTTTCCGAGACTGTAGAAGTTACTAGAAGGGCTGAGTGAATGATGTAACATCAATGATGACAATCAAGTCAATGTAGAGATATTTTAATATTCATACAATACAAATACATGTACTTTATCTTTATGAAGAGTTAGTGGGTTTGTTTTTACAGGATTCTATATCTGTATTCTATACTGTCCTTGCCTGTAAAAACTCGTTTTCCCTTTTACTCTTCCCATATAAAACTGTCAAACTGTGGCTTCACCAGCAAGCATGCTTTAATTTTTTACAAGCGGAAATGAAACAATAATAAGGCAAGACAAATCGATAAGTGATGCCAATGTAGGCGGAGTCTATACTACCCGATAAAATTAGTAATATGATAAGCAGGCCACTACACCCTTGTTATATATATATATATATATATATATATATATATAAATATTATAATCCAAATAGTGTGCATAGGCTAAACACAGAGTGCTCGATGAATAAATCCAGAGCGAATATAAATAATTAAAAATATGAAATCTGTAAGTTCTTTACTTAAAGTTTCATGCGGTACTCCACACTTATCAGAAGAAAAATACAAAACAAAAAAAAAAAAAAAAAAATTTTTTAGTATTGTACCGCATGAAACTTTAAGTAAAGAACTTACAGATTTCATATTTTTAATAATATATATATAATTACTTTTCTTTCCTGTTTTTTTGATATTTCTGTAATATAAGCTTATATAATATGATATATATTCACTTTGTAAATATTATTACTGTGTAGTTGCTAGTTTTATAGCGTAGGAAGGACATGTCTAAATATGTTCCCTCAGAAAATAAAGTCATTATTATTATTATTATTATTGTGTGTTTCAAACACAATGTTATCTGTCCCTAGTCGTGTGGGTGGAGGATTTTTGGAAATGCTCTTATATCTGAGGGAGCGGGAAATGTCTTATCCGTGAAATAGTCTAGGGTGGGGGATTGGGGAAGAGGCGCTTATATGTGAGGGAGGGGTTTTATTTACGTGGAATAGTCTAGGGTGGGGGGTTGGGGAAAGGCTCTTATATGTGAGGGAGGGGTTTTATACGTTGAATAGTCTAGGATGAGGGATTGGGGGAAGGGGTCTTATATGTGACGGAGGGGAGGGGTCTTATGCGTGAAATAGTCTAACGCCTCTCTTCAACTAAATGATGTATAAAAGTGATAAACATGTACAATTCATAAAAGTAACAAAAACTTACATTTCAGGTGGTGGTAGACTGTTTAATTGATGGACTTGTGGCTTTCAATATACGTAGTGTTAAACTTCTAGGATCAAGTAATATGTCTGTAATAAAGTTTGCTGTTTGTTACTATAATAATATGCTCTGACGTGTCCACCCTTTTATATGAAAACTCCGTTATAAAAGTTTATTGAATAGTTACATGTATTTATGAATCACTCAATAATAGTTATTTCTATACATGACTTATATACACAATCAGATTTATAGGACAAATACAATAGGGTTATAATACATGTGGTTATCGTAATATAAAACTTTCATTTATTCGACGTCGGTATAATTTTTTTTTGTCCAATCCCCCTTGGACTACAGGACTTGGACGATTGGCAGCAAGTAATTAAAGTTTACAGCCATCAACTAAATATAAAAATACGATTTTACACCTGAACGGGGCACCATTTTATTATTAGCGCAGACCACTGGTCAAGGACAACGCACACACCCCACCCCCCTTTACAATCCCTTCCATCTATATGGGTTTTACTGCGAGAACTTCGCTTTTCTACAAAGTAAGCGGATTCTTTTTCCCTACTTTTATTTAAAATTCTATCGGTATTGAATTCTAGCCAATGAATCAGCTAGACCTCCAATTTTAATTTACATTTATTATGAGAAAGAAGAAGATAGCCCGTCCTCTCTTCTTACGACAGAGAATTTTAATGTCATTTTTCAAAGAATTGTTTTATGTTTTTACGATTGTATTTTAATACGTCACCATGGTAATGATCTATATTCAAACAACCTGTCAATAACATCATATATAATATATAAAATATAGCTTAGAGAAAATTATATATCAACAAACGGGCTAGAAACAAGTGAAGTAAAATGTTCTATCAACGAGACAAAGTCTAAGTCAGTATTCTCATGTCATTGATTGTGTGTGTGTGTGGGGGGGGGGGCCGCGGTAGCTCAGTGAGTAAGACATTGGCTTGCTAACCTGAAGGTCTATGTTCGATCGGGGAATGCTCACTAGTCCGCAGGTTCATTACTCCACCGATATATATTATTAGGGTAAGGATTAAGTAAGGGTTGAGGATCATTAGTCCACCGATATATATTATTAGGGTAAGGATTAAGTAATAGTTGGGGATCATTACTCCACCGATATATATTATTAGGGTAAGGATTAAGTAAGGGTTGGGGATCATTAGTCCACCGATATATATTATTAGGGTAAGGATTAAGTAATAGTTGGGGATCATTAGTCCACCGATATATATTATTAGGGTAAGGATTAAGTAAGGGTTGGGGATCATTAGTCCACCGATATATATTATTAGGGTAAGGATTAAGTAAGGGTTGGGGATCATTAGTCCACCGATATATATTATTAGGGTAACGATTAAGTAATAGTTGGGGATCATTAGTCCACCGATATATATTATTAGGGTAAGGATTAAGTAATAGTTGGGGATCATTAGTCCACCGATATATATTATTAGGGTAAGGATTAAGTAATAGTTGGGGATCATTAGTCCACCGATATATATTATTAGGGTAAGGATTAAGTAATAGTTGGGGATCATTAGTCCACCGATATCTATTATTTGGGTTCGGTTAGGATTAGGTTTATTGATAACCATATTTATAGATTTCTTATAGCGGCGGACTAGTGCACCCGCAGACTAGTGAACCCCTCTCCTTCGATCATGGTATAAATACATCGATATTGTCCCGAGTGGTTCACACTTGTCAGTGGTGTAGAGTGGAGGGCACTTGCAAAGGGCAACGTATAGTCATTAAGATTGGAATAAACACAGAGGTCCATGCACACATTGAGTGCTGTAGTGCCGCGGTCCCGGGCAAAATTACCCTCATAGCACACTGTATGGCGCATACATGTCTTCATTAGCCCAGTTAGAGCAGAACAGTAGGACGTTAAATCCTATTTCACATGTGTTAAATATATTGATATCAACTGTGAACTGTTCATGGATAAAACATCAGGTTGAAACTTATCTATGCTTACATCATTGTGTGGCGTATGATCTTCTCAAACAGAATCATTTTTTCATTGTGTTTGTCGTGACTTAACATCAAAGTTAACCAATGGCACAGAGTAAATATACACGAGTGGCGACTGCTTCATTTGCATACAAAGTAGGTCGCGCACTGCATCTTGGGTTTTTTCTGTAATGTCACTAAACATGTCGGCTAAAGAAGACGCTTCGCACTTGAACAGAAGAAAATACTATAATACTATAGATAATATTAACAGCAGTATATATCATCAAAAATTTAATTTGTCAGAGTACATATTTGGTGAAACTGTTTTCATATTTGATTGATTAATTGGCATTATATTGCATAATATGTAACAGGCATTGCCTGAGTAGAGCGAAGCTGATTATTGTCAAATATAAAACCTTCATAATTAATTTTCTCAAGTGATACAAAAAATGTTAAATAATTTAGTTTTTCCAAATTGATTTTCATTTAGATCTAAATTGTATACATTAATTTTGTTTTTAAAAAAAGAACAAGAAAGTGTGAGAATTATTTTCATTGACATCAAAAATATGTGACGTCATTGATTAGATGCGTCATAGAAATAGTTCTATGAGGCGCGTAATCTCGCTTGGGCGAGATTTGGTAAGTTGACATGCGCATTGCCTGTTTTGCCCAGTGTATCCGGTTCCGGTCTGAATTTTTTTTTAATCAACAGTCTGTGGGTGACAATTTCAGTTCCGCTCCTGTGTTACCGGAAAAGAGCTTTGCTCAAGCACCGCCTAGAAGTAGATCTATAGGTAGGCCTATACGTCTTTAAGCTATCTAACTTATGAATATGTAACAGGCATTGCCTGAGTAGAGCGAAGCTGATTATTGTCAAATACAAAACCTTAATAATTAATTTTCTCAAGTGATACAAAAAATGTTAAATAATTTATTTTTTCAAAATTGATTTTTATTTAGATCTAAATTGTATACATTAATTTTGTTTTTAAAAAAAAGAACAAAAAAGTGTGAGAATTATTTTCATTGACGTAAAAAATATGTGACGTCATTGATTAGACGCATCATAGAAATAGTTCTATAAGGCGCGTAATCTCGCTTGGACGAGATTTGGTAAGTTGACATGCGCATTGCCTATTTTCTCCAGTGTATCCGGTTCCGGTCTGAATTTTTTCTTAATCAACAGTCTGTGGGTGACATTTTCAATTACGCTCCTGTGTTACCGGAAAAGAGCTTTGCTCAAGCACCGCGCTTCGCGCGGCGCTTTAGAGCTTCGCTCTATATAATATGACCTTTTGCTCTAACTTGTCTAAGTCTAAGCTAAATCAAATCAAGGTAATTTAGGGACTAACGTGGTTCAGTTTTATTTCAATAATTCAATTGATGGGTCTTTTTTTTTAGCATTGACTGAGTGAGAGGAGACTGAAGGACCCGGAGAAAACCCACGAGGTTGGACAGGCGACCCTACACCTGTTGCGTACAAGTGGGGAATCGAAACCACGCCACTTGAATCCATGACATGTCATAGTCATAGGTCTAATAAACGTATTAATATCCGGTAATTTAAATTAATAAATTGTAGATCTTTTTTAGTAGTTGCGCTTTCGCGGGACAAGAAGTAGTTGCGCTTCGATGTAAACCAACTCATTCCTTGCATTCTTTATCGCATGCTATCTAGTATTTTCGTAATTTTAGATTTACATGTAGTTGTGATTTTTAAAGGATCAAATTTTAAATCGTAAGCTTTACCCATTAAGTCTGTAGTTGCACATGTTCTTTTTACATTCTATAGTTTGTGTATCAAAAAATGTGATTCTATGTAGGTCTACAATTACTTGTGGTAAACAATTTAAGTGTTAAGTATATGGTATGTTATATACCTTTCCAAATTTCATAACAAAAATATTATTTTGCTCAATTTTCGATTGCAATAAGCTTTTAATACAGAAAGCCTAATACTGTTATGCTATTCAAAATCACATTTCCCATTTTACTGGTAGGCCTTAATCCGACCAATAAAATATTTACTGACGCACTGTCACTAATTTTAAACCATTCAGTAATTCAAAATAATTTTAATTTACTCTGTCATTATCTAGTAATAGTAGGCTGTATGGTAAACTTCAGTTTTCATGGCAGATAATTCCATAAGTACACAGTATAAACTAAATTTTCTATTTCTAAATAATCAGTTGACAAAAAAATCACAAAAATAAAAGTAACTCTGAACACAGATCAGACCTAATGTCATGGATATCTAGAGCAAACTTCAGATTTATAATAATTTAATATATTCTTGTGTAGTAGTGTAAACTGGATAATTTCGAAGTATTAGGGGGCCTATAAAGTCTGTCAAAACATTACATGACACCCAGAGCAATATGCAAAGTATTCATTCTAAATAATGTTTATTGAAAAATATATTAGGCCTATTTCAAATAGAATTATCGTTAATTATTTTATTTTTTTTAAAAAAATGAAAGCCTACATTAATTAATAGAACAAAAATCATAAAAGCACACAGTGAGTCAACTTTGGGGCCAAAGGTGTTTTATCTTGGAAAACAACCAACGGCTCAAATCTGTTTATTGAAAAACGTTATATGCCTATTTGAAATTCGATTTTAATATTCTTAAATTATTTTTTTATATTTTAATGAAAGATTACTTTATTAACATAAAATAAATAAGAAAATCACACAGTAATAAGCTCTAGAAGACAAAGGTAAATCGTGTTGATGTTGAATAAAATAGGCCTTATCCAAAAAAGGGCGTGTCACTTTGACATTTTCAAATGGTCCATTTTAAGGTGTATGGAAATTACATTTCAAATCTAGGAATCGAAACAACAAGTATTTGGTGGATTAGTTTTAAAGTTAATAAAAACTTTTTAAAATCGACAATAATTTACGGCCTTATAGGCCAATTCATAAATCGTCACAAATGCCGTCTCTCACTTCATTCCGGGCTGGACCACGCTTTATCTATGCATGTTTTAAAAATATGAATCATGTTTTATAAATTCCCGAAAAACACACACAACTAACGTATGCTTGTATGTGATAATTCTCGGTAGTTTTGTTACCGAAAATACTATAAAACTACGAAATTAAAGAGATTTAGTTCATCGATATAGATATCGTAACGTCGTTGAGCGAACTGTCAGTGAGTGTTTATTACAGAAGATTCCCAAGATGCATTGCGCGTCGCTGTGTGACTATGGGCCGTAATGCGAGTCGATACTCTTTGTATTTTTACTCTGTGCTAGTACCAATGACGTCAGAGTATAGACGTCATTGCCTAGTTCCATGATAATTGATGATCACTTGTTGACCTTTAACATGCACATGCGCAGATACAAATTACTAAAAATTTACACGGCCACACACACGGATAATTATAAAATAAATATCAAAATCTGCCATAAAACTGTTTACATTTTGTAAACGAATTTCATATTTTACTATCAAGTTTGTCTAGTTATTCGGATGGGGCGAAGAACAGATGCCATCCTATGATACAAATACCCTATTACTAACCATACTGGGGGTACTACCTGGTGCTACCTTATAAATACCCTATTACTAGCCACACTAAGTGTCCTACCCTATAAATACCCAATTACTAATCACACGGAAGGTCATATCCTATAAATACCCTATTACTAACTCAGGGGCGGATCCAGAGGGGGTGTTTGGGGGGGCCGACCCCCCCCCCCCCCTGCTCAGCAACATAAAAAAAATTGTAAATCAACACTTTTTATGAGAAAAGTTTCTCGGTCGTGTGCTTTATCCTTTATCGTCAGATGTGGGACAGGATGGGCACTCAAAGCACGAGATAATAACATTATGTGATTTCACAATTAATGCTTTGCATCCATGAAATTGAATCACAATGTCATTGTATTAATTCATAATAAAAATTGACGTCAAACGAGATGTTGAATTTCTCTGTTTAAAAAGTTCAATGTGTATGTATATACGCTAAAATGACGATATAGACCATGTGGCGGGGGGGGGGGGGGGGGAGATACATTGTATCAGGAACCTGGCAGACACCCTCAGTAAAAATTCCTGTATCCGCCCCTGTAACTACACTGATGGTCTTATCCTGTAAATACCCTATTACTAACCACACTGATGGTCTTACCTTACCCTATTACCTTATAAATACCATATTACTAACCATACTGGGGGTACTACATGGTGCTACCTTATAAATACCCTATTACTAATCACACTGAGGGTACTACATTACTAACCACACTGAGGGTACTACCCTATTACTAACCACACTGAGGGTACTATCCTATTACAACCACACTGAGGATACTACCCTATAAATACCCTATTACTAACCACACCGAGGGTCATATCCTATAAATACTCTATTATTAACCACACTGGGTAAGACATTTGTGTTTGTGAAATTGTCCTCTATGACGAATAAATACCAGTCAAAATCTTCATTCCACTAGTTTGCCATTATTGTATATACTGACTTTCAGTTTGGTTGCTCTTTAGTACCTGGACGGTAATATAATTTATAAGACAACTGCAGATTCAGCACAAAGAAGCAGAACGACTCTTTAAAGGAGCTAAATTGCTAATCTTTGGCACCGAGAAATGGACACAAATAGAGAGAGACAGAGAGAGAAATGGTGTTTATTGTTTACAGTTTTGGTGATGAAATGCGCATGTACCAGGAGAATTCATTTGCAGTTTATTTGCCTTTCGGTATTTTATCTTCAATAATTGATTTATGCTGGACACAAGGGACTGTCATTAATATCCTTTAGGGGATATTGAAATGCAAATACTTATGCAGGTTGACATATGATAAATAGTCATGGTCACTTGACATGCTTTGAGAGTATGTTCACAGATGAAGAACTTATCGCCCCAACAGAACCACTGAGCTGCACATGCGACACGCAATAGCGGAATACACGGTGGGGGGGGGGGGGTCACTTGACACTTCAAGGATTTATACTATCCATGTTTGCTTCCCTATCGGTTCTTGCATAAGATTTATTGTTTAGTGTATCTTTGTTTTAGTGTGTTACGTTTAATTTGATCGAGAGATGTGTTCGTCGACGTCAATGTCAAACGACAACACTGCAAGAATTGGTCGTGGCAATGCAAGAGGAGTGGGTCAGATTGCCCCAAATCGTGATTGGACGGTTGAGTAGGAGCATGCCACGACGAATTGCTGAATGTCTGAGGATTGGTGGAGCAATTATTCATTATTAAGACAAAAAACAAAAATGTCCATTTTCACTTTGGACAGTGTATCTCTTTGCGAGTGAAATGGGGTCGTCAGATAAGCAATTGGCCTGTTTTGTATTGTTTCTGAATATCCCCAACTTTTTTTTAAGAGTATATAACAAGACATTTCTATAATATCAAGATTAAATGTTGTATTTTAAATCTCTGTTCTAAACTTAAAATTTTAAACTCTACTATGAAAGAGTGACCTCATGCTATCTGCAGATACAGACACTATAGTTAAACAAACGATGAAAGGGTACTGATAACGATGTTGTAGGTGTGGATTCCGTTATTTACATCAGTTGTTTTATAGGTCCTCAAGACAGAATTAATACGAGAATATTTTTATTGTGGATATCCTATGACGAATGCATTAAGAACCCTACAGAAGATCAAATTCAAATTTTAGTAATTTGATTGGAAAATATTAGATTGATTTTAGTGCTTAGCCAATCAAAATTGAAGTATCTACTAAAATTTGGATTTTATCTTTAGTTAAAATTTCGTGAAACAGGCCCCAGAGTTTACGATTTTAAGTTTAGAATAGAGTTTTAAAATATAACATATAATTTGGGTATTATAGAAATGTAATGTTATATAAAATAGGATATTAATGACAGTTCCTTGTGTCAAATATAAATTTCTGTACTGAAGATAAAATACCAAAAGGCAAATAAATTACAAATGAATTCTCCTGGCACATGCGCATTTCATCATCAAAACTGTAAACAATATCAGTTTAGAAAAGGAGACGCGCGACGCCTTTTGAGGGCCGACGTCGTGTTAAAAAGCCGGCGTCGCTTTTTTTTTTCTCTATAGCTTAACACTGAAAAGAGCGACGCGCGACGCGGATTTGGCGTCGCGCGTCGCTTTTTTAAAGGCGACGCGCGACGCAGGAAGTGGCCGAAATAGAACACCATAATAAATTGATTTACTGTAATTTCTATTCAGTTCGGCGAAATACGAGAAGAGTATTTCCGGGAATCCCAATCTGGGAAAACCGACGTTAATCTGTGACCGGGAAACACGTATCTGATGACGTGATTAAAAGTGTGTAAATTTTTCATGAATGTTTAAGAATTTAGCAAGTTTACATTTTTTATTGAAAGAGTGATTACTTTCGATCTCGAAAACGCCCCAACTGCGCCAAAAAATACTCTAGAAAAGTTGGTTTTGGTATTGTGCAGATTTCATGCCACCATCCCCCCACCCACACACACCCATCCCACTGATCATCCAGATTAATATTGATATTATTCAATACGTTAAAAATAGAAGATGAAATTGCAATAGACGCTGTGTGTAAGGTCGGGAGAATGAATAATGGCCTGATAGAAAAATACCAAGAGACATTATTGCATGTTTCCTAAGACGATAAGACAACTATAACATTATATCAACAAGGAAGATCTTGTAGGGGTCGGGGATAGAAATTGCTGACGATATGACGGAGATAAAGTTAAAATTATTGAAGGACATTTAAAACCATGATTCACCAACGGACAAAAAACATATCCCCACAAGATTATTATAGTGTATCTTTGTATATATTTTATTACTATTTAATTTTAGTGAAAATAGCAATTGATCAATGTCCGAATTGATATCTCACTAATCTTCTAAGTCTTTTTTCAACTGTTTGAGTTTATACTTATAATGGGACGATATATATTCCGTAATTATAGTTTACACCAGTTCTTGCCAATAGACAGTTTTGGACACTCGTTTTTTTAAAGTACAATTTTAACTATTTAATTTAATGAATTACGAGGTAAACTATATGCTAGATAATTCTATAGTGTATTGTTTGAATATATAATTCATGTAATAGTGTGAATATATAGATGTCAGTCTACACGACTGTATATACATGTGTGTTTCATAATACAAGTATCGTATGATACAAGACAGAGATAATGTCATCACGCCCCATGGATCACGATTTACTTAAAGAGATATCATGGAAAAATAATCAAATAATGGCAAACGTTCGGTGTAACTAAGAATACAAATAATGATTACCCTTAGATTTATGTATTTGATTTCATATATTCTATATTAAAGAGACACCCAGCTATAGCCTATAATATATGGTATATCAGAATTAAAACGTATCAGATAAGATAATAGTACAATATGCCTGTCGTATCACAATGGATATATCGTCAACTACTTTAATATTTCAATAGATGATATAATTACTGTATTCAACAATATTTGACTTGGTGATTCTTTTTTTCTTCTAAAATATAAAACATTGTTATCGACTACTCCACATAGATTTTGTTTTGCTTCTATTATTTTGTCTCCTCAGGGCCGGCGGAAGCAATTCTTGATTGGGGAGGCTACCATCCTGGGTCCTTATAGGCAAGGGTCCAGGGACCGCAATAACCTGGAGAAAAGAGTACTTGCCGCCCCCCCCCCCCACCCCTTAGTTCCCCCCCCCCCCCACTCCGCTGGGCCCACTCCTACATCAGATATTTTGACGTCTTGATGACTTATGAAGATAGAAACGTTACAATTGTCCCAGATATTGCTATTTTATTATCTGAGTTGTTAGTTGTTAGTTATACCCTTGTAATAATGGTATATTCACACATCGATGACGTGAAGTATGTATTATTAGAAGTCAATATATATCATATCTACTGTGGCAAAGCTAGTTTCATTTTGTTAGTATTGTTTTATTTATGGTCTGTAGACGCCTAAATGGTCAAGACTAATAACAGCTATATTTAGATATAGGTCACTGTAGTTATATATAGTGAGGGAAAGGATATTTGATAACTCTGTGAATAGTATGTTGACAGACTCTTTCTAAGTTTTATAAAAATATTGCTATCTGCCATATATTATGTTTAATTTTTAATTTAATAGAAACCCATGTCTTGTTATTTAGCATACTATTAGTGAGTTTATATCCCTATTATATAATCTTTTTTGTTGGAAATGTACCATAATACATTGTCTTATAGTATTGAGTATTATTATCCCCCCCTTTACTTAAATAGCTGAATTTGAATATATAGCATGCAATATAATTTATATGCATATCCTATATAACTTATCAAACGTAACTAAATGATACTTTTGTATATCAACTTAATCATAAATCACATTATGTCCATCTGTTAAATAATGTTGCATTTATATTGTTGACAATGTATACGCTGTTTACATAAGGAGCGTATAGTTTATAATTTTGCATGAGCTTGGAACGAATTCGCAGAATCGAGGTTATCCTGTCGAGACGGCCAGGCGAACGTGTTACCCTGGGTCAGTTGTTCCCACTGGGATATCCGTCTCCAGGGTCGAAGCGAAGCTCTAGATATTACACCTATAGTTCATGATGAATGCTCTTTGAGCACACAGCATTTAGATGCTTGCATCTGATGAACAGACTTTAAACTGCATGCAGTTTATAAACAGATACAGCCTTTAGATGCTTGCATCTAATGAACAGTTAAAGACATGCGTTTAATGCAAAGTTACAGCCTTTAACTGCTTGCAGTTAATGAACAGTATAGCCTTTAGCTATTAAACAGAACAGATCACAGAACGGCTTGAACTGGGACAGTTCGCCTCTTTATAAATAGTATAAAAGAGTTTTCCCAGTCCATTAAAACTTACCTGTATATATGTTATGATACATAATAAAACTTTATAGTTTTATACAGTTTTGTTCCGTTTGTTCGAAGAGAGAGAGCCAAACAGAGCAAAACTACTTTTTAGCTAGTTCGCCTTCTCCTCTGAAGAGTCTCTACCTTAAACGGCTTGTGATCGGCCTGAGCAACAATTGCAGCAGAATTCCCCCACACTACCAAACCGCTACACCATTTTGTGGCGAAAGACAGAAGAAGAAGTAAAAAAGCGCGCCACACTACATTACAACTTTTATAAAACTAACATAAAATATTTAAATTAAATTCTCGGAATCCGCAAAAATAGTGACACATGAGTGAAATGGGGTATTTCGGGTTATAACGCATGCGTCAACTGAATAAGATAATATCTCAACCAACCATGCAGGCCAAAGCACAGGCACTTGAAGGGATTAAAATAAAACTTCTTACTACTCTTTGACTATATATAACAGTAATAACAAGGTTTATCAGCTGACATTTTGTTTTGACTTGTTGACGACCTTTCGTCTGCTATCATCTCACAATACTCACTAGTTCTAACACTTTCCGTCGTTTTTATTGCCAACGAAACTTTATTTGATCAGTATCCACCTTCCAATGTAATTAAATTTGTCATTTTACAGCGTTATTAATTACAAATCAAACTTGATTTAAACGGATTGAAACTCGATCACTTTAAATAATAAATATTAATGGGAGAACTTTGTCAGGAAAACAAGATTTCTTCGAATGGTGACCTCCAATATTTAACAAGAATGAATTATAGTATTTAGTCTGTCCTGTTTAAATGTTGTACACATGAATTGAATGACAACAATTGGTGCCACTTTATACTCACCCATAACCAAACTGCTCCCTCACCCACCCCAATTACAAAAACAACGCAAAGAAAAGAAAAATAAATATAATCAAAACAAAAATACTCTGATAATTCGCCCCACACCGTTTGATATTACATGACAATAAAAGCTCTAATGGTACAACCCTATAAGTACAATAATAATCTTTTACAGGTATTTATGTATCTGAAGCAGTGTTATTAGGACTTACTGTTGACCAAAATTTAGAATGGAATCTACAAATTAACAAAATTTCCAAAATCATATCCTCCAAAAGCTACCCCCTGACAAAGTTAAAACCTTATTTTACCACACCATCTTAGAATTTTATTTTTCAACGGTTATAGTTTACCATACTTAGATTACTGTTCCAGAGTTTGGAGTAATGTCAATACAGGTAAACTAGAGGTCCTGTATAAACTTCAAAAACGTGCATCAAGGAGCAATTTGGATGAAAAACCTGATTCATATTCGGCACCTTTGTTTGAATCTCTAAATTGGCTTACAATCCACTAACGCATTCAATACAACCAAGGAATGCTCACCTTCAAAATTCTAAGAGACAAATTACCATCGGTCTTTCGTCCCATCCAAACGACTATACGTTGTTGGGTGCAAGGTCACCCGCCCCACAAGACAGACAAAGCTGAATCGCGCCGGAAAATCTCGATGAACGTTCTCGGCCAAAGCAGGGATCGAACACGGGACCTCTAGGTTAGCGAGGCAACGTCCAACGCACTGAGCCACCATGGCTCTGTATCAGCCTTACGGGTTAGCGAATAGTATTGACAAGTCCCTAAATTACTTAAGAATGAATGAAGAGAGAGAGAAATAGGGTTGAACGACCTCACGACACAAACTAGGTCATTTCGGGACTAACATATGGTTCAATTTTATTTCAATTATTCGCCTGTGCGTAGGGGTCTTTAGCAGTGGGAGGAAACCGGAGGACCAGGAGAAAACCCACGAGGTTTAAAAGTTTAAACAATATTTTATTTTTTAGTGAGTGACAGCTATATTTAACATACATGGATACAATAACAAGCATTGCTGCTTTTGTCAAATCGCTTCCATAGACAATGATCATTGAGAAGATAGACGACTGGATATGTTTGATTTACATATTTTACAGGGTGCAGAAGGTGAAGGTAAAGATCCCTTGGAATGAACATACAATACACATACAAGTAGATTATAACGGCAGATATTCAATAAGACGATGTCGATGCCAAGGCCCAAAATTAGTTAGCCAAGCAAGTTTTATGAGGTTTGGTAATGATCTAGGCAGTTTTAAAGCGTTTAGTTAGTTTGATGAAGTCATGTACGATTTCAACGATGAAGGAATAGTCCTCAAAAGAAATATCCGTGTTTCCAGAAAGTATCGTTTGTATATTTTTATGTTCAAAATCTAATTTATTTATTGTTATATTTCGCTAAGAGTTGTATAGTGGACAGTGTAAGAAATAATGTTCACAGTCTTCGACACCTTGACCACATAAACAAGAGGGATTTTCCGATATGTGCATGCTTGATTTTAATTTAGTTTTGAATTCAGAAATAGTTTTGGAATTTTTTATTGGAAGACTTAGATCATTTTACTGTTTAACAGAAGATGGAAAGAAAGAATTCTGGTAAAGTAATGTTCTACAGTTTATTTGCTTAATTATTAGGTTTGGGTTTCGAAGACGGTTGGGATGGTCAGCGGATAAAAGAGGTGGAACTATATCGGTTAGATATGTAGGAACTAGTCCATTTAAAATTTGTAGAAAAGTATCATTTTATGTTGATAGCGTCTTAATTGAAGCTGACAGATTCCAGTTTCCGTATAAAGTATGTTATGAGAGGTACCACGTGGAAGACCGGTTATCAATGCGTCGAGTTGAAGTTTTTCAAGTAGGGTTGATTTATCTTTAGAACAATTATTCCATACACAATCTGCATAATCGAAAATTGGAAGAATGAATGACTTATATATAGTTTCTAGCGTTTTTCGTTTTAGACAGTATTATATCATTCGATTTAAGTGTCGGTAGTTTATATTCAGAATTCCCCTATTAAAAGACACGTTTCTGTTTTTTATCAAAGACCACCATTTTGATTCATTAACGTTATTTTCGTTTATTAATTTGTTAGGGTTGGACAGGCGAACCTACTCCTGTCACATACAACCGGGAAATCGAACCACACCAGTTCAGTCATTGACAAACCTTATGATAAAACGCGTTCGCCCTAACCATCCGGCCATCCAATCCCCCAAGAATGAATGGAGTTTAACGTTCCACTTGTCCGCACTGACTTAAAGAGTTCGTGTTAATTGCTTCCCCTGATTTAACGAATATAGTTTATGACTTTCACCCACTCACCACCAAACCCCCGTTTTGAATCTTATGTTTTGTCTTTGATCTCGGATCGACGAAGAAGGTTTGAATTGATATTTGCTGCCAGGATTTGGGTGAATATTCATAAATTTGAAGTAAACAAACGTGAATTAGGAACATTGCGTACTAAAATGACGTCACAGTCTATAGATTTCTTTGAACGGGGCTAGATTAGATCGAAAAGGTCAAACCCGTCAATGGTGAGAGAGTGAAATCGTCATCTAAGGACTAACGTATGGTTCAATGTTATCTCAATAACTCGCTTGCGCGTACCCGTGGGGGCAATTGGAGGACCCGGGATAACCCATGAGATTGGACAGGCGAACCTTCTCTTTTTCACGTACAAGCAGCGAATCGAAACCACGCCACTCAATGGCAGACCTTATGATACAACGCTTTAAACAATTCGGCCACCCAACACCCGTCAGTTTTAGCCCGTCAATACGATTCGAGTTGTCTCCCTTGACCAACACGGCGTCCTGCGTTGGATATTACAACTTAGATATTACCAATACAAAATATGTCCCAGGGGAGCACCAGGGTGTTGGTAGCACTTTTAACCAGTCTGACAGAAGTATGAATTGTATTGAATAGTGTGTTATCTAAAAAAAAAGGACTTACACCATTTGTATTTTTGTACTTATAGAGAATAGTTTGGGATATCAAGTATTACGGGGTTATCCAAATTACCGGTAAATGCGCTAATTGCTTAGGTCGTCTTCAGTTGTCACGGGGCCTATTTAAACAATGACACCTTAAATGGATCTACGGCATGATATGGCATTTTAAATTCACTCACAAATGTCTAATCTATAACAACGCAAGACGATAATTCGGTGATTATGATTATGCCAGTCACATGTTAATTGGACCGACACGTACACACTTGTCAACTGTTGTTGTTGATTACAAATTTAACGTCCAATACATAATGCATGATATTATGGACAGGTTGATTTAATTAAGTTATTTACATCTGAATGAGTAATATATAGAAAATAGGTAAAAACACTAAATAATAAAAAGTTCTTGTATATCTAAAAGTCACTTTAATACAGATTTAAAATAATAAAAAGTTCTTGTATATCTAAAAATCACTTTAAAACACGGTTTTAAAAATGGTTTTAAAATCGTTGTCGTGGGAAGAGAGGGCGGGTCATCTTCTCACTTTGTCATAGTGAAAACAAGTTAAAATAGGAGATCCAGCTGGCTGGTGCCATCGTAGCGGATCGAAAAAACCCTGTGGGAAAAATGTGGAAAAGCGAAGTTCTCGCAGTAAAAACCACATAGATCCGTGGAGTATTTACAAATAAAAATGTCATTGTGGTTCTTTCCATATAATAAAAGTTAGTTAAAACAAATCCTTTAGCACAGATCTCATATATCTCAGATGTCAACTGGTCGTGAGATATTGTATAGATAATAAACGTATATCTCAGATGTCAACTAGTCGTGAGATATTGTATAGATAATGTATATAGTATGCGTAGTGCATATGACGTCATCAACTGGATTAAGGTTGTAATTGAAAATTTGAAAACCTTTTTTGGCTTTCCGATACTTAAACCTCAATAGCTGAATTAATTTTAATCAGATTGGTTTGAACTTGCCGTAAAATGGATATAGTAACCATTGGCTATAAGTACATTCAATTAAGATTTTTAATCTTATGTGGTCTTTAATTATATATATGAAGAGTTCAGGAATTTGAAGAAAATATATTATGATTAGTGTAATATTTGGACTCGACAAGGAAATGCATCAAAATTTCCTATGGCAACGTAACATCGAAATAATGAAGTATACTCTGTTCGTGCCTACACTCATCCCAACTTGAACCATTTAGACAACACTGAAGCAGCATTAAATGCTTCGACAACGATTAAGCATACCATCGAGAAATTAGATCGAAGACGATCTAGCACGTTGACGTCATATATCATCTATTTGATCTTGATATAAGCGGCTTCGATAAATAGTAGGTTTCACTGATCAATATAACTTATGTTATAGGCCCATAAAATGTAATCCTATATTTTTTTACAAATAAATTTGCGCTATTTTCTCTCTGAAATTACCACTAAAAATAGCATTGTAAATTGTAAAGAAGAGAATGGAATATAAGCCCATAATATAATTAGTTATTTGTTAAAAACAAAATAGGATATCGGCCCATAGTATAAATATTTAAAAAAAAAATGATATAGGCCTATAATATAAGTAGGTTTTTTTAAAAGAAGACAATCGGATATAGGCCTATGCAATGACAGGTGTTTATTAAACAACATAAAGACTCCAAAATTACAGGAAGATAATATAAGACGCCACAAAAAAATATAACTCTTATATTATCGAACTTTTCTAATATTACTAGGAATTGGACGCAAACATAGCCCGATATGTGAATAGTCTTGTTTTTGGGGGTTTTTTTTTAAAAAATGAAACCTGCAGATTATAATTAAATTAATAATATCTCAGAGTAGCCAAAATTTCGACCACTTCCGGTTAGCGGTTTCCGAGATATCAGGTTACCACAAGGTTCATGTGGCACGGCTACAGACCGCAATTACGAACCGATTTCAATGAAACTTGCAGATTGTAATAACATTAATAATATCTCAGAGTAGGCACAGTTTCGACCACTTCCGGTGCAGCCCCTATCGCTTTAACAAGGTTTTCTGAGCAGGGGCATAACTCTGGAACTGAAGGTCGCTGAGCCCTGACTATATCGACAGTTCGCATCTTCACCTGACCCTACTCCTTTACACTATATTTGAAAGAAATCCTGGACCAGAATATAATATAGAAGATAATTATGACACCATTTGTAGGATAGTTGGAGGGAATGATCTCTACTCGTACAGTGAGCCATCGATATAAATTCGTAACATTTCAGTTTTGTATATAATATACAGTGTATTTTCTAGAGGTTAAACTCATACTAACACCACAAACATGGAAGGCAGGGGGCTTTTACGTGAAATAGTGTAAAGCCCCAATTCACCTAAATAAGTGCAGTCGGTCTCAAAATTATGCATCGCCGACTAAATGAATTAATGACGTAAACAAACAATCCCAGATGATGTATTTGCGTGAATCCGTGAGCCTAAATTACATACGTCACGTTACTCACCCAACACTATAGTATAAAATAAACTTGTCAACTTGTCATGTTTGAAAACATGTTTTTCACACTTATTTTGTTTTGCGTATGTTGCCATGTCGGGGAAAAAAAATAGTCGGTTTGAATATAAGTGCTCACTGCAGTCTGTCTCAGACTAAAGGAATTTATGAGGTAAACAAACAATGCCAAAATAGAAGGGAAAACCCCCAAATACTTAAATATATGTATTGGCGTCAATCCGTGCATCTAAATTGCATACGTCACGCTACTCACGCAAAACTTTAATATAAAATAACCTTGTCAACTTATCATGTTTGAAAAAATGTTTTTCACTCTTATTCTGTTGTGAATAGGTTGCTCTAAGACATTTTTTGACCCAGGGAGAAAATAGTCGATCTCATAATAAGTGCAGTCACTGTTGTCGGTCTTGATATTATGCATCGGCGACTAAATGAATTAATGAGTTAAACACAAAAAATAAACTTGTCAACTTGCCACGTTTGAAAAAAAAATCACTCTTATTCTGTTGTGAGTATGTTGGTCTAAGAAATGTTTCCCCCCGAAGGAAGAAATAGTCGGTCTCCAAATAAGTCAGTAGAGGGCTTCTTAATCAAGAGAAACCTCGGCCATGACATTGCCATTTTATTTTTAAATATGTTAGAAACATCCTCTGAATTAGGACGTTTCTGTTTTTGTCGTTCATTGATAGGGGTGGGGGGATTGGGGAACCCATGAACGTATTTTTTTTTTAAATTCATCCCTCGTCGTCCCCCAGGTTACTGCCCTGTCTACTAAGGGGAGGTCTAGAACGGATAACCAGCGCATGGCCTCAGGGCTCGACGAGGGGTATACTCAAGCCAGAAAGTAAATATACTAATCCAACCTGATTGACCCAAGCCGCCGCTTTGTAGAATGTACTAAGGACACAAAGGTAGTAATTGCTGAGTGAATAAACAACAGAGCATTAAATTGGAAAAGGGTACATTCTACAAAGCTAAAACGACCAAAGCCGATTGATCAGAGTGGGGCACTCTGACCTCCCTCTAGGTGAACCGCTCACCGCAGTCGCTAAAATAAACCTAGTCAACTTGTCATGTTTCGAAAAAAAAACATATTTCAAAATATTTACTTGATTGTCATGCGAATAATATTAGTCGAACAGTTAGCAAAAAAGCTATGGGAAGCTTAGTTTTGTCTTCGACGTTGAAAACACGAATTATTTGTCGATTCAAATCAACATTGATGTTGTGATCTTACCGGGAAAAGATGGGCTTCTGATATCCAATATTTAAGACAAAATAAACATTTTACCATTGGTACACGAATCGTGTACCATAATGCGTTTCGGTGTAGATTGGAATAATCATACGCTAGAGACTGCCATTCGATTGAGACTTCTGGCGTATTTCCCTAAATATAACTGATTAGAAATTACAGTAAAAACGGAAATGATTGAATGTAAATCAGTTTATATACATTCATATTACATTATTATATGCGTTGCGGCCCATTTGTGTCAATTTCTTGGTCCCAAATATTATCGATTTAGCTCCGTTAAGGCGAACCTAAGAATTTTTACTTGTTGCATATTCAGTCCAAGTAGAAATTAAAACGTATTTTACGCATGTTATAAATGTTTTTTGACCATCAGAATTCTGCAAAATCTTCCCCCAGCCCAAAGTCCAGGACATGGCATTTCAGAGACTCTATATTCAAAAATATTTCAGGGGAAGCATGCCCCCCACACCCCTCGAAAACTCGCACCTGCGGTCGTATAAGGGGCATGTGCATCAATCTGTCGCATAATAGCGCCCCTCGTTTTTTCCTATTTTCTACTTTTCGAGTTGCATTTTGGCTTATATACCGTCTTGTCGACTTTCGACTTAGTCATATTTTTGTATTTATTGATGTCAGCAAGAAGGCGCCAACACGCTATACAAGCCAAAATGCAACTCGAAAAGTAAAAATTAAGAAATTAACACACCACGCTATTAGCGACTTTTCGCCCCTCGTTTTTTCCTAATTTCTACTTTTTTATCAGACATTTTTGGCAGATAAAATATCCCAGTTGGCGGAAAAAAATATGAACATTTTTTTTATATAAAAATTATTATCCATTGTGACGCAAAAGAATGAAATACAGTGGGAGTCCTGATTGCACGTACTCAAATGCGACCTGGAAAACTGAGACTACAACAACTTCCGAGGCGAAAAGTCGAAAAGTCGCTAATAGCGTGGTGTGTTAATTTCCTAATTTCTACTTTACAAGCCAAAATGCAACTCGAAAAGTAGAAATTAGGAAAAAACGAGGGGCGCTATTATCGCTGTGTGTTATTTCTTAATTTCCTATTTTCGAGTTGATTTTGGCTTTTATAGCGTGTTGTCGCCTCACATTTTGTCGTAACTTCTACTTTTCGACTTTCGCGTTGTGAAGAGGCGAAAAGTAGAAATTATGAATGGTAGTTACAGGCTTCCACATATTTGAATATAAAAATGTTTGATTATATGGAATTGGTGTTCTAAAACAAAGATAGTTTTCAAAATTTGAAATCTTGATGGTTGTTATGTATATATTCAGTTATCTCTGCGAGACTTCGTGATTTCCCATTTTGATTTGTATACCCTGTAGCTGCGCAATGCTGAATGGTATATTTGCTTCATATTTTCCAAAGTTACAAATTACAAATACATTATTTTTGATTTTCACCCATTTTTTAAAATTATTTTTCAGTGTCATCTCAAGCACGCTTAAACACCAAAATAAAAGCACTAAAGGTGTTGTGAATGTTTTTGTGAGGACCTCCAATATCAGGACGTGTTGTCCTGTGGTATGGTGTGGTCACTTAACCTTGCCCTTAAATCTCATTTCATTTCATGTCAAATGTTGAACATATATCAATGGTATAGAATATAATGGTATATTATTACACTATGACGCCATTAAATATTGTGACAAATTGTTTTAACCAGTAAATTACGGCAAATATAATAACGGACGATATGGAAGCCTTTTGTGGCCATGATATAATCGCCGCGAAAAAATTAGAAGTCTAGATGTTGAGGGAGCGAGAAGTTGAGGGCGAGGGTGCGATAGTGAGAGAACGTTGGGAAACTATGGAAGCCTCTTCTAGTGATGTTATACTTTTGACTTCTTACCAAGGATTTTCAAATTTAGCTGTTAAGGTTATCGGAAATCGTCAAAAATCGATAGGTTTATTCGTTTTAACCACTGTAAAAATCTAGCAGTTCAAGTTATGGAAAATCAACAATCAGATGATAACCTTCGTCTCTAAACTCATCGCGCACAGGCCATGACTCTTGTAGAATTATTGCCAATCGTTGAAAATCAACAGGATTCTTCATCTAAGAACCGTAAACATTGTGCCAAAAGTTAAACATGCGGCAGAGAATGAACATTGTCTAGAGTCTGGGACGTGCACGTAATGGAACCCTTGACAGTTAGAATTTGAAATAAGAGTAGGTCGTAGCTGTCAGGGCAAAATTTCCCTCATAGCACATTGTATGGCGTATGCCCATCTTCACTGGTAGAGAATAGTAGCTTGCTTGATGTAACCGTGGACTGTCCTTAACAAGACTGTTTTTGTCTATAGTTTTTAATTAACCAAAATAACGACATGATTATAATTAATGTGTGATTTGAGTGTGGGAATATTTGAAGATTATTATGAGTTTGGGTAAATTGTCCTGTTTGTGGCAATAAATGAACATGCCCACGAACTGACCCTCCGAGGCGAGAAAGCACCTTTGACTTTTCCACTTCTCGCGGCGAGGCATCGGGATTATGACATGGCCGCAAAAGGCGACCGTAAGCGAATTGGATAATATAATTTGAGTCATTGCTTGCTGTTAATACAGCCATACAAATAGGACACTGAATGGCGACTTTGTGTGATGTTTTGTTGTGACAACACTAAAGAGGAATATTTAATTTTGACAACAATTCAGTCGACTTTTATAGAGGAAGATTTCTCACGCCATTACGAATAAAAAGGTCAAAAAGGCCTCTTCACACCAGTGTGATTATTAATACATTTATTTATAGAATAGGACCCTCAGCCGTTCTAGCTGTTCTCCTACACTAATCGCAAAGAAGTTCGATGGGGTTCCTAATAAAAAAATATAAGAGTGTGCCACCGATCCTAAGTGGCAACTATATTACTAGGGCAACAGACCAAAGTAACTGACGTTTCCATAACAAAGTATTATCAGGAAAGTTATGTATTATGAATGTATTGGTATCAGGAACGCGATTTAAATATAGAATCAATCAGGTTTAAATTAATATAAAATGGAAGAGGGTAGGTGGGGGAGCAGTTAAATATAGAAGTCCAATCTGTGTCACAGCGGTATTGCGAAATCCTTATTATATCCCTGTCTACATGTGAGGTTACATCACAGTGGCTCAATCATTCACTCGACAGCTCTTGCATTGTTTACAGAACATAAATAGGAAATATTTTTTATCCAGATATGCTTTAAACACCTTTATTTATTTTTGTAATGTTTCAACAAAAACAGAATGTTCTAGAATTTAATTTGGGGCAGACGAACAGTTAATATTGCGATCTCATTAACCAGCATTGAATGTCATCCCTCACAATGATTGTAGCTACTTAGAGAATATTGTAGGGTGTGGAAATATCGTAACAAATATTCACTTACTGACATAATTATACATTGTTAAACTTAGTCAGCAGGTAAACTTAGTTACACAGGCGTAGGAGCCGCGTGAGCTGGAGGAGGGGCGGAGGACTGCAGATTTGCTGAACCGTCCATTTCTTGGGCATGGTATTCCAGTTTACGGGCACAATTGTAATTGTATAATTGTATAATTAATTGAAAATAAACAATCATCACAGCTTTTTGGAAATTAAGTTAATGATTGATTCATTCAGAAATTGATTAAAACATATAAAAACACTAATAACCTTATTTTAAACAAGTATAAAAATACTAATAACCTAATTTTAAAACAAAAACAACAGAAAAATACTATTGTGTGTGTATTACATTTAGATGAATTTATAATACACATTTGTTTTGGTGAGCACTACATTCAGATTCTGCATTTATAAAAATACTTATAAACAACAAAACAACAACATAAAAATAACCATATTTTAAAAGAATATTAAAAAATAGTATTTTGTGATAACTACATTCAGATGATGTTATTATTATTATTTCAACACTGAAAAAATTCTTGTGTTGGATGTCAACACAAGTACTTGTGTGAAAATTAATCTACACAAATTAATGTTGTTTTACATTGCATCAACACAAACGTGTGTTATTTTTAATACATTAACACAGAAGCCATACAAAGTCTTAATTCGGGGGTCCATAAGTATAAGAAAAAATATTTTTGTTACTCGGACAATATAGCCAGACAGACTGGAATGCTAATTGGTGTTTAGATGTCTGTAGTTAAAGTTGTTGGGTCAATAGACTGGTAGATCAAAGGAATACATAATGACCTGGTGAACATGCCCGGTGTGATTTTAACAATTGACTCAATTGCGTTGAAAAGAAAATGGGCAAAACTCTTATTTAATGGAATTGGACATATGTGATATGTGATAGCTACATTTACCATCAACAGCGTGCTGAAATGATTTTTGATCAGTGATATGATTTACAAATGTAATGGTCACAGAGAATACATGACCTCCGATTTGTAAATATTTATAAAAAATAATACCATTTATTTAATTTAGCATCAATATTGTTTTTATGTATATTAGTATTTCGTTTTCTTTTAAAAAAAAACCCAAAACAACAATTTCACCATAAGTTCATGTTTACAATGGTGGGGACAGTGAAAAAATTTCGGCATGTTATAAAAGCGTTCCGGTAATCCAGCAATCTAATGAAATCGTGCTTAATTAACATTAATTGTTCGGCGCTACGCGGTTGTTCAAATACTTATATTACGGAATCGCATTAAACCAGAAACGCCAGCAGGTAAGAATCTGTTTTGAAATTATACCCAGTGAGGGTGGATTGGCAGCCATCTTGATAAGCAGATATTTTCCTCACACACCCCGTTCAACCTTTGTATAAAATTGTGTCACTGATTCAGCCACACTTAATAAATGGTAGAACTAGAATCAGTCTGATAAAGTTTCTCTATAGTTTCATTATTAAATTGAACCACATCAATGGCAAGGTTTGGGGGCATTTGTGTGGAACCTTTCACCACAAGAGTTCCACAAGATATTGGACTTAGATAAAAAAAAAAATACATTTTTGATACAATGTTTTGTATGTGTGGTGCTTTTCACCACAAGAGTTCCACAACATATTGGACATAGTAAAAATATCAATTGTTTCAAAACTTTTTTCCGAGACCCCCTATATGCCTGTGTGGTACCACATTCCACAAGATTTTTGATACAGTGTTTACAAGTTTCAAATTTCAACACAAGTAATGTGTAAGATTCTACACAAGTAATGTGTAAGATTCTACACAAGTAATGTGTAAGGTGCTACACAAGTGTATGTTGTTTGATTAATTTTAACACAAGGTTTGTGTTGTTTCAACATTTAACACAAATTTCCCTCATAGCGCATTGTATGGCGTATGCCCATCTTCACTGGTAGAGAATAGTAGCTTGCTTGATGTAACCGCGGACTGTCCTTAACAAGACTGTTTTTGTCTATAGTTTTTAATTAACCAAAATAACATTAAATATTTCTAGGCCGCTATTACTTAAATAAACTAACAGCAGATATTTATTTAAGGATCAAGTTATCTACCCATAACTAAATAAAATCTTTAATTTTTCAAAAATATGCCATTTTTCCAGTATCTGTTATTTTTAATTTTTGTGGCAGAGAAACTATATAATTTTCATACTGAAATAACCATAAAATGTAAAACATGTCACAACAGTGTGGGAAAAATAAAATCATATGATGACAAAGACAATGTTAAATGCCATCCCTTGTTTATTTTATTATAGTTTTGATTTTCAATTTTAAAAATATTTGGAAATCAGCCAGTTATATTACTCAATAATTTTAGGGTCCATGATAAAAAAATAAAAGTATGAGCAGTATTTACACTAACCATTTGTCTTTGGAATGGCGCATTACAATATCCAAATTTAAATACTGTTCAGATAATTTGTTTATGTAGTCTGTTTTATCCTAATATGTAATGTTATAGCCCTTTTCTACACACACACACACATCTAGACCTATATTCTACTTTCTTTTTTACCTTTTAGGACCTTCATATAAATATCCCATTTTCTTTTATGTAATTTTAGAGTCTTTCTTTTTTTTTTCTTTTGTTTAAAAAACAAGACTATTTACATATAGGGCTATGTTTGCGTCCAATTTCTATTAATTTTAGAAAAGTTCGAAGATGTTTGTTTTCTTCTTTTAAACATCCTAATTATATTATAGGCCTATATCATATTTCATTTAAAAAAATACTTATACTAGGACCGATATCTTATTTCGTTTTTAACAAATAACTACCTATATTATGGGCTTATATTCCATTCTTTTCTTTACAATTTACAATGTTGTTTTTAGTGGTAAAATCAGAGAGAAAATAGCACAAATTTATTTGTAAAAAAAAATAGGATCACATTATATAACTATATTTTATGGGCCTATACCATAATTTATATTGATCAGTGATGCCTACTCTTTATCGAAGCCGCTTATATGATATATGACGTCAACGTGCTAGACTGTCTTCGATCTAATTTCTTCTTGGTGTGCCTACTCTTTATTGAAGCATTTAATGCTGCTTCAGTGATGTCTGAATGGTTCAAGTTGGGATGAAGTTAAGCACGAACAGAGTATATTTCATTTGTTAGATGTTACGTTTGATACATTTCCCTGTCGTGTCCATATATTACACTATAAATCCATGAACTCTTCTTATATATAATTAACCATGCACGCCTACCTAACACGACCACAAATCATTTAAATCAAAGCACAGGGGCCGTTGCTATTGTAGACACGTAAGTGACTAAAAATTCTGCTCTTGTGAATAAACAATACCAAAAAGACTCCGCCTATTACCATATATGGATGATACGCAGTGTGAGCAGAAAGCGTCACCTAGTGAATGACATTACCATATATGGGTGATACGCAGTGTGGGCAGTACGCGTCATGTAGTGATTGACAGGTCATAACCATATAAGGGTGATACGCAGTGTGAGCAGATAGGCAATTACCATATATGGGTGATACGCTGTGTGGGCAATAAGCGTCTCCCAGTGAGTGACAGGTTTGATATTAGTGATTTCCCCCCATGTCTACACCATTTTATTTAATGTATTTATATGATAGTATTAATATTATTTTTTGCTTGTAGTATATGTGTGTTATGTTTGATATTAGCGATTCAATGTATCCATAACAAAATATGAAATTATCTTATAGGGCCACCCCATGTCAAGCTGACCAGTGGTTGTCGGATGATCGCTTCAGAATATTATGAAAAAAGTTGAAATTTGAGCACGTGTCTATCAATGGTGAAAGTTCTCTTGACTTTTTTCCACAATATTCTGAAGGGTCACCCAACAACTATCTATAAGTTTGGTCCAGTAGTATAAATACAGTTATAAATGAAAATGAAATACTTAAAACTGACAACATAATATATTGTACAGTAAATATATGTAAAATAAAATCAAACTTACAGATGAGTAAAAAAAAGGTTGAGTTCAGGTAGAATTCTAGACAGTGAAATAGCCAACCGCTTCAATGAAGAATTCTCGTCAAATTCGTTTCTAATAAACATATCTTATATCACATGACACCAATTGATCATTGCGTTACTAAAGGACCAAACTTTCAATAGATTCGTTCCTCGTGAATTTAACTTTAATTGAATTTAATATAATGCATTTTATTCTATGGCTTGTATTCAATTTGCACACGTCACTACTATAGGAAACAAACTGGATAGACGATTCATAGAAAAACCTTTTTTTAAAATAAAGACAAACACATATAATATTTTGGATTAAACAGAATTCTCGGTAACCGATCGACCATACCATACATAATACAATTCCTAAAACATAAATGTCGCCCAGAATAAGAAATAAATAATTTAACTAAAATTAAACAATAGAAAATTTAAAAAGTCGACAATTACAATGATGCACTTGCTCAATTCTCGTCCTTTTAAACACAAACCTTACAATCAGATAACAAAAGGAAGTTTTAACCCTTCAATAAGAAAACAAAACCAGTTTATATTATTTCTAAAAATAATGAATGTGATATCAGAAACTGCGCAGTAGCTTGGCCAGATCAATGATCAATTGAAAATTAAAGTATTTAATCTCTTGTCCACACGACACAAGCGACACAAAGAATACCCAATATGGCACCACACGTAGTTAGACAAAATTCATATGGTGCTTTTAAAGTGAAGTTCATTTTAACACCAGCTGACAACTAGCAATTTTGTCTTTACGTGTAAGAAATTACTAGTTGACCCATTACTGAAAATCACAGATATACATGTATAACTGATTTAACTCAATTATACATTCTACATCATCAACATTCACATCTACATCATCAACATTCACTACCATACACATATTGGCTACACAACATCTACATCATCAACATTCACTACCATACATGTATTGACTACACAACATCTACATCATCAACATTCACTACCATATACATATTGGCTACATAATTATCATAAATAAAACTTCGTTGGGTAAATGACAACTTAAAGTAGCTAAGTCTCTAACTCAATATCATCCAATATCTTCAACCTTGAAAACACGATTTATTTGTCAAATTAAATCAACATTCATGTTGTGATCTTACCGGAAAAAGATGGGCTTTTGATATCCAATATTTAAGACAAAATAAACATTTTACCATTGGTACACGAATCGTGTACCATAATGCGCTTCAGCCCCAGTTGTATCAAGAGACTCGAGGGACGAGGCTAGACACATTGCACCAAATCAAACGGCGTATGTAGACTGGAATAACCAGACGCTAGAAATTTGCACTCGCTTGAGACTGCTTGCTTATTTCGCCGAACATAACTGATTTGAAATTGAAGTAAAAACGGAAACCATTGAATGTAAATCAGTTTATATACATTCATACTACAGTATTATATGCGTTACGACCCACTTTTGTCAAAATCTAGGTCCCAAATGTTAGCGATTTAGCTCCTTTAAACTTTTAGTTAGATCTAAAAGTACACCAACTTCAACATGCATTATTACAATTATAATGTACATCTATATCAATATAAATTTTACTTACAACAACCTACACAAACTGATTATTGATGACATTAAACTAGTACTGACTTGGTTATAAATGTGATTACATAGTTTCATCAAACTGATTATTGAAGACATAACGCCTATCAGTGATAACGGCAATCTCATAACTATGAACCTGAAATCAATGACCTCATACTGGCCTCATATTAGCCATTTGACTTGGGTATATATACATCACTATAAACATGAAATCAATGACTTAGAACTAGTATTAATTACTGGCACCATACTCGTCTCTTGACTAGGGTATATATATATAAATAATAATTTAGCAGTTCAAGTTATCGAAAATCAATAATCTGATGATAAATTTTGTCGCCAGTCTCATTGTGCGATGTTCAAAGTGAACAAAGGCCATAGCCCTCGTACTACTTATTGGAAATCGCTGAAAATCAACAGGATTCTTCATGTAAAGACCGTAAACATTGTCTTAAAATTTAAACGTGCGGCAGAAAATAAACAATGTCTAGAGTCTGGAACGAAAAACCGAGATCCCGTTTACACGTGCACGTAATGGAACCCTTGATATTTGGAATTTGACATTTCTGCAAGTTATTCAATGTATTCATATGATAGTATTAATAGTATTTATTGTTTGTAGTGTATGGGCAGTAAGCGTATACATGTTTGTATAAAATATCTAGCAATAAGCGGATACAAATACGACCTCTTCTACTCCCCATAATAAAGTATCTATATTTGTATGAAATTATATATCTAGGGTCACCCCATGTCAAAAACTTAGAAATTTGCGGGTAAGGTTCCCTGTGCACGTGTCTATCTATTCATTGTTCCACAAAATCTGAGAGGGTCTATTAATTTGGCCCAGTAATGAAAATAAAGTTGTAAAGAAAAATGAAATAATTAAAACTGATAACATAATATCCTGTATGTTAAATAGAATCAAACTTACAGATGAATAAAACACCGGTTGAGATCTGTTAGATTTCTAGACAGTGAAATAGTCAACTGTTAGCTTGAATAAAGACTTCTCGACAAATAAACTAAACTGGTAGATTTCTAGACAGTGAAATAGTCAACTGTTAGCTTGAATCAAGACTTCTCGACAAATAATAAACATATCTTATGTCACTTGACACCAATCATTGCATTACTAAAGGACCAAACTTTCCATAGATACATTCTATTCCCCGTGAATTTAACGTTAACTGAATTTAATATAATGCATTTTATTGTATGGCGTGTTATTCAATATGCACACGTCACTACTATGAAAAACAAACTGAATAGACTATACATAGATACAATCTGAACGTGGGCCAATATATAACTGAAATCACGTGTTATTTAAATTCTTTTACAGAAAAACATATAATATAATATATTGGATTAAACAAGAATCCTCGGTGACCGAACGGCAATACTATACCTAATACCAATCCTAAAATGTCGCCGACAATAATAAATAAACTACTATTTAAACAAACTGGTTATTGACTGACCTGGACATAAATACAATTACATATGTTTTATTATAATGCACCATTTATATAAATATTAATTTTACTTTCAGCAACTTTAAAGAAACTGATTATTGAGGACAAAACGCCTATCAATGATAACAACAATCTTAATAACTATCAACACGAAATCGATGATCTGGAAATAGTATTAGACCTCTTAGCAAATCAAGAATTATGGATACGTCGTATTATTTGTTATTGATTGTAGTAACATTAAAGCTGGACTCTTGTTTAAACGAGCAAATGAATATAGTAGAATTAAAGCTGACATTCACTCTGCACCATCCAAAAAGACTAGGAAATTTCTTATTAAAGGAGCTAAATCTCTAACCACAAATACGAAATATTCGAGATCCTAATATCCAATATTTAAGATACATTGAACATTTTTAAATCAGTATCCCATCATGGATTAATAATCAAATAATGGCAGAAGTTTAATGTAACCAAAAAATAAACCATTGATCATACAATTACTGTATTATATCCAACAATATTGGCTGGGTGATTTTTTTATCTTTTAAAATATACCGTACCATTGTACACCTACAGTATATTTTCGAGCAATAACTTATATCAAAAGGTGATTCAATGAAATGTGTTGTCAGACTGATATATTATGAATTTTACTTTTAACTTAAACAGATAATCCTTTGAAAAATATAAGCTATATATATAAAAGAAACCATTCATTAATACCCAGGTCAAGGTTTCTTTAAACTTAATACACCTCTTTTAATAGAAAAAGACTATATAAAACGTATTCAAGAAATTGTGACCTGCAAATATATATATATTGATATAAAAAGACAAATCGTTCTGGTGAGTTTATGTAGAATGTTTATATAATGACCAATTTAGCTGGTACCCTAATCAAATAAAGTTGAAACTGTCACCCCTAGTTACTGTGCTAAATCAAATTAATGGATAGGCCTAGATATGTTAAAGGGAGAGATAAAGAAAGACGTTCACAGTGAATCTGTAAAAAGACCCCCACCTACAGGTATCATTAAACTATGATTCAGCCAGTATAAATGATTTTCTCGATACAATGAAGTTTTGAGGCGTGCTCAAGCTAAGGTATAATTAAAAGTGTATTTTCTTTACCCATTTTTCGTCTATTTTATTATTCCAAAGGATAGAGCCATATCATCCTGGCGTCAGTTTTATTTTATATAAACGGCTGTATTCATCTGTTTTTTATATACATTGTATGTAATATAATATTATTGTACATCAACCAAAATATAGTCACACTCCAATACCCGTGTATAAAAGAACATGTTATTATATTAGAATTGTCTGAAATTATCACATGATATACACATAAGTGTCACGTAAATAAATACTAATATACCTGTTGTCATAGATACTGAACCACCTTATACTCTATGTATTATTATGTTGTTATAAAGCCCGCATGTTGCTGTCGTGCCATTTAACACCATTTCATTTCATGTTATGTGTTATCTTGGTCAGTGATATTTTCCGAGTGTTACAATCTCAGATTATCGATTGTGGTTTACAGATTCAAGATCCACCCAATACCTCCATCAGATAAATCTCAACAACAACCGATTTAATAATATATACAAATGATAAAATAATATTAGAACAAATGAGTATAAGTACAAGTATAACAACGCTGATTAGAATCAATGTACAGGATTACTTATAGTATTCAGTCCAGTTTTACCAGTATTAGTTAAGTCGTCTTTGTTCTCGGTGCTTCTATTGCTTTGAAGTAGAAGTCTATAGACAGTTCTTTACAGATGTCTTCGTAGTAATTCAAAATTTCGCAGAATTACAAAGGATCTTGATGATCCAAAACGGACAGGATGAATAATCCTGGAATCGGTATAATCCGACGTGGTAATAATCGACAACAATAATCCTCAACTTGAATTTATAACAGAGAGATCAAGTCTCTCAAAACTGCGCAATTCAAAGCAAGGAGATAATTTATCTCAAAACAGCACAATGTAAAACAGAGAGATAATTAATCTCAAAACAGTACGAAATAATAACTTTTTGTAGAACCGTCCAATCATTTCAAAACACTTTTTCTAGAAGTTTCAGTATAAATACTATGATACATGTTCTAACCAACAATTAAGTCTCAATATCAATATAAATTCATTGTTTTGTAACACAGAATTAATTTCATGTCCTATTCAGAATTGTCTGTTTTTCCATAACCAATTTGGTGACCAGTTAACACTTCTTCAAATTCCTCTCCACAACCATATCTGCTTGCATACCGGAATTTGCTGTTCGTTTGGATAAAATACATCTCATAACTGGCCAGTGTCTTTACTTAATCAGACCACTATTAATTCAATTTCATCATTCTTAATTTATTACCTTTATTTTATTATCTATTGGATACTATTATATCTAAATCCTATTAGTATCCTTACGCTTATTTAAAATTACACTTTTATTTCCTTAATTGTGAATATACCTGTATTTACCTGTATTTAAACAACTGTATACAAACTAAATATGTAATAATTAATTATTAATTCTCACCTACAGTCATTAATAACGTTCTTTACCTATTAGTATTGTTGAGGTATCTACATGGATCTAGCAGATCTTTTATAACCATATTGTCCTGGACGTACACCGCGTTCTCAACAGGAACACCTTCTTATAATCCCAACATATCAACTCAAATCATTTGGATACAGATCGTTTGTTCTCATTGTGCCTGTTCTGTGGTATTTGTTACCCCTGAACATTAAACTATCATCCAGCCCAGAAACATTCAAAACTAATTTAAAAACTCATCTATTTAATTATGACCTATTATGGCACCCAGTCTGTGTAGCGCCTTGGGCATGCACATTAGCATGGAACTGTGCCCGGTATAAATGTACATATTATTATTATTATTATTATTATATAACACTGTGTATCGATTTGAAGGCAATCGGATATAAACTTTAGCCTCTAGAGCATCCGCATGATTCTTCAAAGTGATCTAGAGCCATAATTCTGGCAGTAATTATCGGACATCGTCAGAAATCAATTGGCTTCACCGTCTCATACACAATGTATAAATTTGAAGTCAATCGGATATAAACTTTAGCCTCTAAAGCATCCGTATGATTCTTCAAAGTGATCTAGAGCCATAATTCTGGCAGTAATTATCGGACATCGTCAGAAATCAATTGGCTTCACCGTCTCATACACAATGTATAAATTTGAAGTCAATCGGATATAAACTTTAGCCTCTAAAGCATCCGTATGATTCTTCAAAGTGATCTAGAGCCATAACTCGGGCAGTAATTATCGGACATCGTCGAAAATCAATTGGCTTCACCGTCTCACACACACTGTATAAATTTAAAGTCAATTGGATATTAACGTTAGCCTCTAGAGCGCCACAAGCAATTGTTAACGGGCTGACGGAACGATCGAGGGGGGTAACGGCAATATTTGGGAAATAAACATATATTTTAAGTTTCATCAAAATCGGATAAACATTTTGACCTCTAGAGGGTCCACAACCACCTTGTTATTATATACGTTTACACTATTTGCGTACAAGGAGCGGTCATTTTGTCGGGTAGTTTCGGTCCCATTTACACGAATTGCGAACTCGGCCATCATTATGGTGTGGCGGTAATATATTCGCACGGTTTTTGAAATCGGATAAAAATTGGGATCACAAGCTAAAAACGCGATTTTTCGTACAGATTAGGGGTCATAATCCAAGAAGAGCTTGGGGGGGATGGCTGAATGGTTAGCGTGCGCGCGCTGTATCATAAAGTCTGTCATTGAGTCGACTGGCGTGGTTTCGAATCCCCGGTTGTACGTGACAAGGAGTAGGGTCGCCTGTCCAGCCTCGTGGGTTTTCTCCGGGTCCTCCGGTTTCCTCCCACTGCTAAAGACCCCTACGCGCAAGCGAATTATTGAAATAAAATTAAAACCATATGTTAGTCCCGAAATGACCTAGTTTGTGTCAAGTGGACGTTAAACCCCATGTCTCTCTCTCTCTCTCTCTCCCTCTCTCTCTCTCTCTCCCAAGAAGAGCGAAAATCGACAGAAAAAGAGACCTTAGGATTATAAACATACATTTCAAGTTTTAGCAAAATGAGATAAAAATTGTGACCTCTAGAGTGTCCACAAGCTAAACATGTGTTTGTTCGTACAATGTATGAGACCATGATGTATGAAGTAGCAGTCCGATACCGAACGGAACCGAGATCTTTGGAAGATAAACCTATATTTCAAGTTTAATCAAAATCAGATAAAAATTGTGAAATATAGAGTGTCCAGAAACAAACCGTGGGCGGGCTGACAGGGATGATAACAATATACATATAGATATAAATAATGCAAAGTTATTACTTGTAACGCCTCTTCTAAAACAACGTGTTTCAAAACAGTAGAAGGAAATAAAGAGATCGAATTTTTATTCTATTATTATCTAATTATGAACTATTTATTTAATTAGTTCTAAAAGATTATTTTGTTTATACCCGGTGTTTATTTTCACATCTTCTTTCAGACAATTGATAGACACAGTTAGGTAATTACAGTGGCAGTTACAAGTGGATTGCCACAATAAACTCGATACATCACAGAACATTCTCGTAGGATGTGAAAATTAGAACAATAGTGTTATATTTAGGTTTTAAAAAGTGTCTGAATTGTCGTGGAAATAGTTGAGTTAATCTTTTTATTTCATTTAATTGGTTCATTAATCGAAATTGGATATTTAATGCTTACCTGTAAATAACCAATCAAAATAAATTACTTTTTTCAGTATTTTGGGATATCACCTGGCAACATTAACCTCTATTCTTAAGCTGTGTCGTAATTCCTTTATGGATTAGTATTGATTGATTACATAGTCCGGTGGCATTGGTCGAACCAACTAAAAACTGTAAATAACCAATCAAAATAAATTACTTTTTTCAGTATTTTGGGATATCACCTGGCAACATTAACCTCTATTCTTAAGCTGTGTCGTAATTCCTTTATGGATTAGTATTGATTGATTACATAGTCCGGTGGCATTGGTCGAACCAACTAAAAACGTAATATTGCTGTGAAAAAAAAAGTATTTCCAGAAAACAAGAATATCAGGTTTGTGATTTTTGTATTTTTTAATACAATTTTCGTTTCGGTTAAAACAAACTACATGTATACGCTAATTTCTTTTATTTCCTCTTTTTTTTTTTAAATGTTTTATTAATGGCCACTATTATTTTGTCGGATAGTCTTTCCTTTTTCCATATCGCCTGGACGAACGGTGTTTAATGACATGCCGTGCTATGAAAAATATTATAACTGCCACCCGTGCCCAAGTTTTATCATCTACTTATTATATCATGGGGGGGGGGTCAATTAATAGTTAATCAACTTAGCAAGTGTAGCAGACTTTAGATAACGATCTATTTTAAAATATTTACATTAGAATTTACATAAACAAAATTGAAAATACGATGGCATATTGTTTTACCTCAAGATAAAAAATAATGAATGACCTGAACACATTTCACCAATCTATTATAAGATTAGCAAATGGTTTATCTCTCTATTTTTTTAACAAAGCACAAAACAAAACATCACATTCGCTTCTTATTTGAGCGCTATTTTGAGGTGCGCGGTTCTCTTGGACTTACTATTGGCATTCATAATAAAATATCTCTCAACATCACCCCTTCCCCTCCCCATGATAAAATATTTCTCAACACCACCCTTCCACGCCCTATAATAAAATATCTCTCAACATTACCGTTCTACTCCCCATAATAAAATGTCTAGCAATACGTCGTTAGAAATACGACTACTTCTACTTCCAATAATAAAGTATATTTGTATAAAATATCTAGCAACAAGCGGTTAGAAATAGGAAGCCTTTTACTCCCCCTAATAAAGCCTCTGTAATTGTATAAAATTATATATCTAGGGTCATCCCATGTCAAATGGACCAGTGTATGTCTGGTGCCCCCCCCCCCCCCCTCAGAATATTATGTAAACATTTAGGGGCAATGTTGCTTGTGCACGCGTCTATCAATGGTGAAAGTTCTATCTATTTTTTTCCACAATATTCTGAGAGCGTCACCAGACAACTTTCTTAGAATTTGGTCCACTTGACAAGGCAGGACTCAATAGAGTTATATATGTAAATAAAATAATTAAAACTGATAACATAATATCCTATATGTTAAATAGAATCAAACTTACAGGTGAGTAAAACACTGGTTGAGGTCAGGTAGAATTGTAGACAGTATAATAGTCAACTGAATAAAGACTTCTCGACAAATAAACTAAACTTGTTTCTTCGAAAAACATAGTTTATATCACATGACACCAGTTATTGCGTTACTAATGCACACGGTACTCAAATAGCATGTATTCAATATACACACGACACTACTATGAAACACGATACATCTTAACCGGGCCAATATATAACTTAAATGACGTGTTATGTATTGTTTAATGGTCGAGAGCGAGACATTAAGTAATATATTGTAACAACAAGAGGACCGTCAGGTCCGAGTGTTTTTACAATATATTACGCAATGTCTCAGCTCGAGACCATTAAACATCTTAAAATACAGACACTCCGCACGTGCGTTTACAGTGAAATACGTCACTCGAGTCTAATATTTGACAAGGTACGAGTGGCAAGTTGCCCGTACGATTATTTGAAATAATGGTACGCCAACATCAAAGGGTGACGTCACATCTGTATTTTAAAAACACATAATATAATATATTAGATTAATTATAGAATCCTCGCCAAGTGGCCGATCGACAATACCACATCTAATACCGTAGGCGTACGGAGAAATTTTTGATTGGGTGGCGGTGGTGGTTGGTGCCCAAAAAATGTAGTTAGGTTCTTAGTATATAATAATAATAAATTCGCTGTTAAATTGAACACATTCAAGAACACAATATTTTTTATACAACTTTTACAAAGTACAATTGTGTGCCCAAATTTTCCCAGCATTTGGTGGCCAAAATGGGGGTGGGGCGGCCGCCCCCCAGCACCCCCCAGCTCGTACGCCTATGTCTAATACAATATCTAATACCATATCTAATACCATACCTAACACCATTCCTAAAACATAAATATTGTCCACAATAAAAAAACAAATTATTTAACTACCATCAAACTATACAAAAATGTATTGACAATTTCAATATTACGCTAGTCCAATGGCAACCTTCAATTAGAAAAAAAAAGACAAACAAAAAAAAAACAGTCCATAATATTTCTAAAAAATAGTCAACAATCTTAAATGCTATCCGAAAGTACACAATATTGTGGCCAGATGATTTTCGTACATCTTTTGATATAATGTTATAAAACCTCAGAAGTTACCTTGTCTTGATCTGCCAAACAATAGTTCAGGTAGTCGTTGTTCTACTCACTACGGGGCCCCATACGGAGCCCATTGGCCCTTAAGTACCATACGGAGCCCATTGGCCTTATATATTTTACAGAGCCACATAGGTGACGATTCCACTCTTATATAATTGTTTCGTACACGATTCCACTCATTTAATTGTTAATTCGTTTAAACGAAATATTAATACATGCATAACGAAATACAAATTCGTTATAAGGAAATATTAATTCGTTATAAGGAAATATTAATTCGTTATAAGGAAATATTAATTCGATATAACGACATAATTAATTCGTTTAAGACCGCGATTGTTTTTCTTAACATATTATGTTTAACGTCCCCAGTCATAAACTTTGTCACTTCGGGACTAACATATGGTTCAATTTGATTTCAATAATTCACTTGCGCGTAGGGGTATTTAGCAGTGGAACAGGCGCCGACATTACTCCTTGCCACGTACAAGCTGTCAATCGAAACAACGCCACCTGACTCAATGACAGACTTTTATGGTTTCACTGGCTTCTATCGGGTTTCGTAGTGGGGATTATGTAGCGGGATAGGGGCTTTGGATCGGAAGGTTGCGGAAACGATAGGGTCCATTCTCTCATGACCCCAATGCAATGGGATCAACTGTAGCAAAGATACGTGAGTGATGAAAGTATGTGTACTCGTATAATGTCATGATACAAATTACTTATAAAATTAAATTAGAATCGTTGAGGTCCTATACGATAGTTAAATCATATTACTAATTAAACTGAAGTGGAATAGTTGAGGCCCTATATACGATAGTTAAATTATATTACTCATTAAATTAAATTAGAATAGTTGAGACCCTTGTAAGATAGTTAAATCATATTAATCATTAAATTGAAGTGGAATAGGTGAGACCCTATACTACATAATTTTTAAAATCCAATACAACATAAATTAGAACATTTGAGACCCTTGTAAGGTAGTTAAAATCATTTTGTGTGATTAAATATTGGTATTAATAAAATTATAAATTGTAAAATATTACCTTTAATCACAAATTACAAGGAGAATTTAGTTGTTGATAAACCCAATGTTATCATCTATTACTTGAGATTTTGTGTGGCCAGTCAACTATGTTAGTATACGTCTTTTATACAGCAGTTAGTATGTTAATATATACCTCTTCCATATACCTGTTTTCTATATGAATATACCAGCCAGTATGTTAATATATACACCTGTCATATACCTGCTTAGAATATAAACTGTGATGTAACTTAATCAACCATAACGTTATAATAAACATGCCTGTAGTTATATATACCTGTATATGATACCCAGCTGTGTTCATACCTGTGGTTTTATATACCTTTAGTTTTATATATACTATTCAAAAAAAGTAGGGGATATTTGATTTTTAAGTGTTATTAAAGTCACCTAATGAAACTGACGAAGAAACAAATGACAAAATGAAATGAAGTTCACATTCATCGATTTATTCCAAATGATCGTTAGACTAAGTAAGGCACAGACTGACCATTATAAGGGTAAAATGATACCCGGGGTCAAACAGCAAAGTTACCTCAGCATCACAACCAAGTCAGTAACGGGTAAATCCTCCTGTTTGCCAAACAAGCATTGATCCGACGTGGCATACTCCTAATGAGACGTCTAAGGTCATTTTGGTCCAGGTTGTCCCATTCCTGTTGCAACGCAGCAGCAAGTTCTTGGACATTGGCAGGACGTTGTTGACGTTGACGTAACCTCTGTCCAAGCATGTCCCAGACATGCTCGATGGGGGAGAGGTCGGGACTCAGTGCTGGCCAAGGTAATGTGGTGATGTTCTGTTGTTGGAGGTAACCTGTAACGATCCTGGCCCTGTGACATCTTGCGTTGTCATCCTGGAAGATGAAACGGCGGCCATGACGTCGTGCGAACGGCACAACATGGACTGCCAAGATGTTGTCCCGGTAGTACTGGCCTGTAACACGCCCTGCAACAACATGTAAAGCCGTTCTTCCAGCAACAGTGATGCCTCCCCACACCATAACAGAACCACCCCCAAATCGATCATGTCTGATGACGTTAACGTCTTGGAAGCGCTCGTTTCGACGACGCCACACCCTCCTACGTCTGTCCAAAAAATCAACAGTGAACCTTGACTCATCTGAAAACATCACATTGCTCCAGCGTCGATTATCCCAGTGTTGACGATCCCTACACCAACGACGTCTTGCCTGAATGTGATGATCTCCCAAACAAGGGATCACGCGAGGGCGCGAAGGTGACCCCTATGCAGTCGATTCCGAATCGTCTGGCCACTCACTCTCACACCAGTGTCTGTTTGAAGACGAGCGCTGATCTGATTTGCTGTGATGACACGATTTCTCAAGGCCAAGGTACGGATAAATCGATCCTGGGCTTGAGTTGTCGCCCTTGGTCGATCTGAGCGTGGTATGTCCTGTACAGATTGCGTATCACGGTATCTGGACCATAGCCTGCTTATGACAGACTGAGAAACATTCATCGTCCGCGCCACAACCGCCTGTGTTGTGCCGATCTGTATCATGCCAAGGGCACGTAACCTTTCATTTTGGGTAAGCCGACGCATATCAAAATTTGTTTTCTGGTCACTAAAACAATTAAACTGATGTTTCCACCCTGGAATTCAATGCCACAATGACTGGAACATTCAAAGTCAGAGTCGTGCAAATCTTGGGTTGGACCCCCATGATGATCCCAAGCATCACCTGCATTCCATGCGGTAGCTATTGGTGCGTTTGGGCGTCACATGTAACTGGAAATGTTTCTTCTGTTAGGTTCTATAATGACTTTTTTCGTAGTCATTTGCATATTTTAGTATTATGCCCCCAAAATCAAATATCCCCTACTTTTTTTGAATAGTATACCTTTAGTTTTTATATACTATTGTTCAAGTATCATCTTGCTACAACTCATCCTGTATACTTCCCACACATCTAATATTCCTATTGGAGTAAATATACCCAAGATCAAACAATGCTAAGACTAGTCAAGCAATTCACTTGGCCCTTAAGTGCACGATTCCACTCATATATAATTTACAGATCCCATTCAGTGCACGAATGGAAGTGGGTGTTCGGTGGGGGTTGGGGTAGAGCCTAGTGTCGCACTTTGATTTCTAGCTTCGGAAGACAAATCAAAACACTTGGAAGAATTACGGGGATTCCTTCGAAAACAACATCATCCTTTAAATTTGATAAATATCCAGATAGAAAACGCCTCTAAACTTAAAATTGGTGTAACTCAGAAAACCCAATGATTCCATTAACATAACACTTTTGACAACATTAAATCCATCTCAAGAAAGAGGATCGTCCGTTGTAAAGGGGCACCTGGATGATTTGAAGAACGACGGTTATAAAATGAAATACAATCTAAATAACACTAAAATTGTGAAAAGCTTGAAACAACCCCCAAATCTTAACATTCTGTTGTAAGACCTGTTCAAAAATTTTACAATGAATATTCATTCAAATTACTAAAGATGTGAAATTCTATGTGAAACAAAATATGGATTGTAAATCTAAATATGTGATTTACCTGTTAATTTGTAATGGTTGTGGTGGCAAGTATATAGGTAAAACCATTGACCAATTGAATTTACCCATTAATCAACACCGCTTAACATCGCACGAAATAGAGCCTTACCGGTTAGCGAACATTTATATATTTGCGGTAAATTCAAGGTTTTCTCTTTATATAAGCTCAAGTTTAGTGATAATAGTCTCTTGGAAATAAAAGACAGTAATTTTATCGCTAAGTATGGGAAATGCTGACCAGTCCACGGGTTCAATAGTCCACTGTTATCTATAATTAGTGTTAGAGTTGGGTTAGGGCTAGGATTCATTAGTCCATTGATATGTTTTGGGTTAGGGTTAGGGTTAGGTTTATTGATACCCATATTTATAGTATTTCTTATAGCGGCGGACTAGTGCACCCGCGGACTAGTGAACCCCTTCCCTAACAATAATCTAAGCTTGAATGCCAAGGGGGATGATTATGATAACATATTGTTAATTAATCATTAATTTTCATATTTAATTGTTATTACGTTTTAGTTTTTATAATTTATATTTAAATTCTTCATTTTCCTCTGTTATAACGTAACGCTATTGTGATAGCATACACAATAAAATGGTCGGACGATTCGTTTTAAAACGATGAAAGTACTGGGGTTTTTTTTCTCAAATTTTACTTATATTTTTACCCGAGAGTTAGATCGTTGCATATTATTTTATATATATATATATATATACATGTATATATATTATATATATGCATATATATACGTAAAATAAAGTAATGCGTCTATTCAAGATAGTTAGCTTTGCCTTTCCAAAATGATCTAGGGGTAAAATATGTGCTGTATACCCCAATATTTTGATTAAATCTCACTGGGCTGCCAGACTATAAGATATATAACGTGATTTAACTGACAGATGATATATAAGCAACATAGATAATAAATATCTACATTCAAATGAAACCAACTGTATCTATTTATGTTCAAGTGTAATGTCAAGCTGAATAAACTATATGATTTATTGTAATTAAAACATCAATGGGTCGCTAACAGGGTGTAATTAAACTGTAATTGGATCTTTATAGAAATAATTATATTAATATATTTAAGGTGGTATATGGTTACACATACCTCTCAGGTAGCACAATCAACGACGTTAGAAAATCACACGATGATATCATACCGTTCATCCTTTCATCATTTACCGTGCAGCTTTACGGTTGTGCTAAATACCATCTAGCACTAAGTAAAATAACTTAAAATTAGCCTATGTTTAGTAATTAGGTTATTTTCTTATAGTCACATATTTCTTTGCACAAACACAAGAATGTAATCATGAATGTGCCAGTAAAAAAAAACATTACTCGTATATATTCCAAGAGCGATAGAACAATACTTCAGACTGGCCAAGGTAGCGAAGCAATGACCCGTCTAAGATATCTCTTTAACTGTTATCAGTGGAGGCTTATAGGCATATCATGATAAAGCCGCCGCCGAATGAAACCTTCTTTAGAATGTTCCTCTGTACATATGCCATACCGTGTTCCTTCATGAACAAGAGGAAGCGACCCTCATCCGACCAGTGAATATTTTGCCATGACGTCATGTTCCAATGATGAACAAAGCCCTGCATAGGGAAAGTTACGACCATAGATATCCTATAAAGATATCTTTATAGGATATCTATGGTTACGACAACTCATTTACAGACGCCATTTTGGGTCCCAACTATGACGCCACAAAAACTATGACGTCATGGCGTCATATAGCTTTACTTAACAAAACGTTTTATTTTTTCTTGGTATAACGTTTTACGGGTTACAATTTATACTTAACAAATTGCAAAAGAAATCAATGCGGTTTGGTTCAATGATAATATGTCAGACAAAATCATACTCAAAATCGGCCATGGCAAAATGACATGATTAACATAATTCAATTTGGCGTTCTTCGGGAATTATCGAGAGCGCTATATCGTAATCAGTGTCTTTCAGTGGTGGTAGGATAAATAATTTATTTTTAAATTCCTCAAACACAGAGTGGTTATGCAAGCGAAGTGTGTCTAAAAATCGAATTTGACAAACATCAATTTAAAAATGTATTTTTCATTTGATGGCGGGCATTTCTTTCAAAGTAACTGCCAAATTAAAAAAAAAATGAAAAATAAAACCCCATTAATTTGGTAATAAAAGGGCAGCGATAATCTCAAAAATTTAATTTCGAGAATTCTTGATGGTAGTAATTCAAAATGGTGGAATTTTCATTAATCGTCATTTCTTTCCGTTGGTTATGACTTGTAATATGTGGTATATTAGTCACGAAATGACATAGTTGCTCTTAAATGAATATATTGTTAACGCGCTTTAAACATCTAGATGCAAAAGACAAGGTGTAAAAACTTGATGTTATAAAACACATAATTTATTCAGCTCGACGCAAGATTTGAAATGAATAGATGCGGTTCGTTTAACTTGAATGTAGATATATCATGCATATATAGGACCTTTCGGTTGAATCATATCATAGGAATGTGTTATTTGATAGTTTTACGTATTTGTCGACATTAAGGTGTACATGTTCTATAGTTCCATTTAGCCTATACATTTTCTTGTTTCACTTGACTAAACAAAACATTGTGTAGGAATGTAGGCTTTTATAGATTAAACAAAAAGCTGATAAATGTTGAGATGTGTGGAACATGCTCGAGGCGATTTGTAGCAGGCACGATATACTCTTCAAAAAAAAGTAGGGGATATTAAAATGCAAATACCTATGCAGGTTGTAATATGTGTAGTTATGGACACTAGACATGCTTTGAGAGTATGTTCACGTATGAAGAACTTATCGCCCCAACAGAACCACTGAGCGGCACATGCGACACGCAATAGCGCCATACGCGAGGGTTCATTGTCAAATTTGACACTTCAAGGAAGGGTTGATGAAAACTGCCGCGTGCTGGTTTATCTATCCATGTTTGCTTTCCCATCGGTTCTTGCATAATATTTACTGTTTAGCGTATCTTTACTTTAGTGTGTTACGTTTAATTTGATCGGGAGATGTGTTCGTCGACGTCAACGGACAACACTGCAAGAATTAGCCGTCGCACTGCAAGAGGAGTGGGTCAGATTGCCCCAAATCGTGACTGGACAGTTCATTAAGAGCATGCCACGACGAATTGCTGAATGCCTGAGGATTGGTGGAGCAATTACTCATTTTTAAGACAAACATCAAAAACGTTCATTTTCACTTTTGACGGTGTATCTATTTGCGAGTGTAAAGGGACCGTCAGATAAGCCGCCCATATGAAATGTTTATATTCATGTGTAGGGCATTGGCCTTTTATTAACATACACTGGTTACCTCTAATAAAAACAGCAGTGGATTTCCGCAGTTTTGTATTGTTTCTGAATATCCCCTACTTTTTATGAAGAGTATATATTTGATACTAGTTGAGCATCAGAAAATCGGCCACATACAACATGATCATCAGCGCTCCATGGCCGGTCCAATACCCGCCCCCCCCCCCCATATAATGTTCAGCAGAAAAGTTTTTTTTTAGACGAATTGGACAAAACTTATTTTTTTCATTTTTTGTCCGACCGGCCCTTCGCCCGATCGCCCGATGGCCCAATCCGCCCCTGCATGGGCGGGGAGAGATAACGTCTTACCCCAAACAAATTGCAAAAGACACCAGGAAGTTTCGTAGAGCGATATCTCGTCTCACATGTCACTGATGAAACAATATGCCCGAAACACATGTTACGCTAGACACCTTTTATTTAAAGGTAAATCGCTAATATATGGGACTTACAAATTGACACAAATGGGTCGGAAATAATGTAATATGAATGTAAATAAACTGATTCGGTATTTCGCCGAACATAACTGCTTTGAAATTAGAGTAAAAACGGAAACGATTGAACGTAAATCAATTTATATACATTCATATTACATTATTATATGCTTTGCGACCCATTTATGTAAATTTCTAGGTCCCAAATATTAGCGATTTAGCTCCTTTAAATTACACTGATTTTAAGCTACACTGATTTTAAATGTTTTATCTAGTCAATTTAAAGAAATTTCTATTTTCGAAAAATTGATGATACAATTAATGATTGATGACCCAATCCGGAATGGCTCCAGACCAAAAAATAATGGAATTTCAGGCATTTATTTTGCCGGCTAGAAGGCAAAAAGGTTTTATCTCCCAAATTATTATATAATTTAAATTCTAATTTTTCACTTTACCCCTCTGCACAAAAAATATGATTTTTAAAAGCGTATGCAAGTTAAATATATTTAATAGCGCTTTTATCTGGTGTATCATTCATTTCATTTTCTTATGAATTGGACTATATTATTATAACAATAATGTGCGCTTTTTGTTTTATAATAATAATAATAGTTTGTTCAGCTATACTTTTCGTTTAAAAAATTTATATTTTATCTCTATTTCGCGGAATTCTATGAGATATCCATCTACATCCCTGTCATTGGCAGCCAACATAAACACAACAGTATGATAGGACATAAAATAGAAAGTGAGTAGGTACAAATACTTGGGACCCAAGATGGCGTCTTTGTGCACTTGACGTCATATTTTCATGGCGTCATATGAAATTTCTGGCTTCACAGTAACTGTTGTCGCAACTTTATCTATATACGGCTTTGATGATGACGTGCTTGACGCCATGGTAGCCGTGCAGCCTTGTGTCACGTGACGACAGTGATAGTTTGATAAGTATCTTTGTACCAGATGCAATAGATTTGACCGGATTACGAATTGTTTTATAGAACAGGTGACTGTAAGATAACATGGTGCTTGATGCAACAGGATAATGTCGATCCCTGCTTTGGCCGTTCATCGGAAATTTCCGGCTTGTTGCCCCTTGGACGGAGGGCCTGGCAAAAGACAACGTACATGTATAGTCGTTCCTATGGGACGAAAAACAGAGGTCCCATGTACACATTTACGTGCACGTAAATGAACACTTGATAGATGGAATGTGATATAAGATTAGGCCGTAGCGCCACTCTCTCGGCAAATTATCCCTCATAGCCCAGTATGAACAGAGCAATAGGCCGTTAAACCCCATTTCCCCATTGACATTAATGTTAATTTGCCCGGATTCACCCATATCCCAAATTTTCTATGGGTTGGTCGCGTTTCCATGGCAACACATAACTATTTCCACAATTTAGTCCAATCGGTTATTGAGCTACGGGCAACTGAATATTGGCGACCATATCTCAGGCACAGTTACTTCGATCAACCAGCTACAGCATATAAACCAAATTTCAGCAAAATCAAGAGTGGGGGTGGAGGGTACACGGTTTACAAATCATAACTACCTTTCAAAAAAATAAAACAATATTAGTTGAAATGACGTTTGGAATGTGAATTACATTTTTTTATTATTAATGGGGATTATCTTAGCATTAAGTAAAATTCAATATGTCACTTCAATATAAAAGGGCTTGCCATCTCAATATTATCCTGAGTCTTAGACATTACAGTCAATAGTGTTATTACCTTATCGTGGAAATATTGGTCCCTATCCATTATTTAAGACACAGTGACCAATTATAAAACCAGCTGACGCCGTCGTGTTCTATATGATGTCAAGGGCAATTTGCAATAAGACGCCCTGATGAACGAAGCTACACGACACTCTAGACCTGTTCCCCGACCACCTAATGAGACGCCCTGATGAATGAAGCTAAACGGCAGTGCTTAAGTGAAAGGTTAAACCGCACTTCCTATGTAGATGGGACTAACCAGGCGTCAGAGACCGCCATTTTGTTTGGACTACACACGTACACAAAACTGATTAGAAATTACAAGAAACGTTTTTAAATCACAACACAGGAGTAGAAGCAATACCAAGGGGCGGAGATAGGTATCTGTGCGTCCCTTCATCTATCTATATATATATTTGTGACTCGTCTGTCTGTCTGTCTGTCTGTCTGTTCGGGGTTGGCGGCTACACTAGGTCTGCCCCGAGTCTGAAATTTGGGGTATAGGGGTAGCTCGGACCGGGGAGTAACATAGACCAGGTGGCGTTAGTCTACCACTTCCGGTTTCGGAGTTATGACCCCCGAGCGAAGCCGGTCTGTTCGGGGTTGGCGGCTACACTAGGTCTGCCCCGACTCTGAAATTTGGGGTATAGGAATAGCTCGGACCGGGGAGTAACATAAGCTATGTGGCGTTAGTCTACCACTTCCGGTTTCGGAGTTATGACCTCCGAGCGAAGTCTGTCTGTTCGGGGTTGGCGGCTACATCTGCCCCGAGTCTGAAATTTGGGGTATAGGGGTAGCTCCGACCGGGGAGTAACATAGGCCAGGTGGCGTTAGTCTACCACTTCCGGTTTCGGAGTTATGACCCCTCGAGCGAAGTATGTTCGGGGTTGGCGGCTACATCTTCCCCGAGTCTGAAATTTGGAGTATAGGGGTAGCTCGGACCGGGGAGTAACATAGGCCAGGTGGCGTTAGTCTACCACTTCCGGTTTCGGAGTTGTGCCCCCCGAGCGAAGCCGGGTATCCTGCTAGTGTGTAATAAAACAGATAAGATTTCGGTTAGATTCATAGATAGGCAAACGCTGTGCATCACTTAAATCAATGACAAAAAATTCTGACGTATCTTTAAATTCTGATAAATGTTTTCCTTAATAAGATAATGAAGATTTATCTATATCAACAGTTGTTTAAGTATCAATAAAATTGCAAGAATATTTAGTAGAAAATTAACCGTGGGGAATAAAAATTTCCGCAAAATGCCCAATGTTTCCTCATTTCGAACAGGTAGCAATCCAAGCAGTGCCTGCAGAGCATGCAGGGTCGTTATCAAAATGTTTGACGGAATAACATCTGAAGCGTAGAGTCGGTTTATTTCAGAATAAGAATAGTAGACGCATTATTCTTAAAGTTTTCTGGTTTTGTAGCAGAAGGTCGTTTAGAATCAAAATGCGTTTTAGGTCTTGTACCATTTATAGAATTAAAAGTTGTACAGCTTAGTAGTTTAGTATGTTGAACAGCTTAGTTGTTTAGTATACCAGCTTCAGTGAAACGAGGAAGTGTTAAAGCTTTTTACAGAGTAAGGTAAAAACTTTCTATTAGTAATAGTATTAGTATTCTATCTATTTACAAGTGTATTTTAGCTAGAATGGACCCAGATATGTGTGTAAATAGTGACCATAGAGTACGCGCCTAGAGCATGCAATTGTGGATGGATTGGCGCTTTACAAATATACATTATTATTATTATTAGTAAACGTTCATTGATGAAGACTATTTTATTAAAGATCAAATGCTCTTACGGCATATAGAATAGATACAGAATATGTACAATACAATACATTGATGGCACATTTATACAGAGTCATTGAGAACAATAATAATATAATAATATGAAAGGTGAAAGACAAATATATAAATGTGTCTCAGATTTTAACTAATCAAATCAAATCTATCTATTAGTAACGATGGTTCAAAAGAAATTTGTTATATTGTTCAGGCCCAAAATTAAATAGTGTAGTCGTGGCCGACAACTTGTTAGCTTGGTTAGCAACCGTACCTTGTCAGATTCGTAGTAAAAGTGATTTACTCCCGTAGTCACGTGATACCACCAGCCAGCAGTCACGTGACACTCACAACACTCCTCCCGATCCAAAAGACTTTGCGGTCAACTTGAGAAAAAATCCTAGAAACTGTTTAAAAACTAGATGAAAAGACTAAAAAATAACAAAATGATTAAAATGGAAAAATTTCTAAACATTTTAATGTCTCACACATTTTGGTACCCGGCTAGCACGAAACATTTCGCGCGGAATCCCCCCTCACGCCAAAAGAAAGTCAACAGCCTCCGCGAGAAGACGTGCTAAAACGACTGGCACAAATAACGGACTATTTACAGTTATTTACAGTTTGGCCAAGGTGCAGAGAGCTACAAGTAATTGTGTGAACCCTCAAACACCCGTTATGGTATATGGTACAGTTTTTTTTATGACTGCCAACAGACATTTCCATGAGCAGGTGAACGGGTACATTTCTGAAAACGGTGAAAGACTTAATAAGACTGGATATGTCATTCGGTGATTGTGCGAGTAGTATTTGAATCCGACTCTTTCCAGGTTGATAGATTTCAGAGCTGATCTAGTAATTGGATCCTGAACAGACTTTTTGATTATCCCAAAGAAAACATTGGGTAAGGTGACTTGCCATTTCCTGAGCTCGTTACTGTCGCCAATGAAGCAGTGTCGATGAATGTTAATAGAAGTCATGCCTAAGGACTGTCGAATTTGGTGTACCCGATATGCGGCTTCCCCAGTCTGTTTATCGCGACAATGTAGAACGAGTGTCTTACCGGAAATCCCAGAGACGCCAAGAAGATTAAGAGCTCGAATGAGGAAAGTTTCTTGTATACTAATATCACCCCCCGAGGTAAGGTCTAACCCAATTTCACCTAAAGCCACACACCCTGGTAAAAATAAACATGATCTAATGTTTCTAGGTCCGAAAAGATTTTAGAGCACTTCACAAAATTCACAAAATGTGGATGCAGACCAACGCTGAAGTACAGCTGGATGCCCCTCAGTTGTCGTGGGAATTGGTGAAGATGCTTCCAACTAGATCGATGCTGGTTTGGTAGGAGAAGGTGCCTAAAGAGGGCAGATAATGATGTTTTCCGGTTCCTGAGTAGAAGCTGATCCAGGTGACAATGAGAATCTGCAAATATTTCCGGCTCATTAGCTGCATTTGGTACTTCCGCCATGGGTATGCCATTCAAGTCAGCTAATACGTCACATGTTCTGATTTTCTTTAGGATAGCTCGTGATAGATCCCTCCCCTGGAGCAAAATGGAAACCGCCCTCCAATGGCAAAACACAAAAACATTGGTCGGTGGATTTAGTGAAACTTCTTCGACAGGTAGGTTGAGTAGTGTCTGTACATATTTCAGGAGCAAATTATCAACTGACGAAAACGGCACTGATATTACCAAATTTCTCTTGCTTACAGATTCCTGCAGACATCCCAGCAACTCTTGAAGATTGGATAGTTGAACTGTGTCCTTCAGCAGGTGAAAGAATCCTAGCATGAGGTAAACCCACCTTATCAGGTTTTGCTGATTAAATCCTGCTTCATGTGGTAAATGGGAATGACGGTTATGTACAAAGCAAGACGTGGCTTCCTGACGTCTGCAAATTCAACAGGCTGTAAATGGAGCAAAATACCACGGTAGGTGAGCCAAAAGCATATGTCGCTTCAAGTGACCAAACTTCCTGATGGCAAATTGAACAGGGGCTTTTATTATTTTTCTTTTTAAGGATCCGTGAGGAAAGAACAGGTGCAGAAGATGAACTGGAAGAGCATGTGGTATAACTCGAACTGTCTGTATCATATGGGCCAACTTCATCAACAGTTATATATTCAGAGCTGCAAGAACTACCCGCCCTACATATAAAAGAATCATTCAGTGCAGCTATGTCCTCGCTATCATAAGTGTAATCTGGGATAAAATCTCCTATCTCAGAAGCCATCTAAAAAGGAATAAAATAAGGGTTAAAATATAGCGAGGACTACAACAATACCACCACCAATTATTTAGTACTGTCTGTGACGTCGGTGGAGCAATAAAAACAGTGTGGCTAAAACAAGAATATGTGTGCATAGACTATAATAAAAGGTATTCATTATATTTTTGTGGCAGCTTTATCCTACCCAACATCATTTTGTTGGCGGTATACCCAGTGTTGCGGTTCACCATTGAGTGCAAGGACATTGCAAGTAAGGGGAGGTACTTTATTCCTGCCATTAATATGACACCGTATCATTTGTAGAATAATCCGATTGCAACGTTCCACCTGACCGTTTGAAGAAGGGTGATACGGGTTAGTCCTAGTCTTAGCAATTTCGAACAGATCACAGAATGCCTGGAATAAAGACCCATCAAAATTCCTCCCCTGATCAGTGTGTACTTCAACAGGACAGCCAAACGTCACAATAAAATGGACGAGAAACTCATGAGCGACACGTTTTGCAGATTTTTCCGGAAGAGCTGCCAACTCGATCCATTTAGAGAATTGATCTATCATAACCAGAATATATTTATTTCCTTGTTCACTTGTTTGGAAAGGGCCTAGTATATCCAATTAAACCCGTTCCATGGGAAAACCGGCATGATAGGAGGTGAGTAGTGCACGGGCCTTCCTATTGGTCTTCTTGTTTAGATTGCATGTAGGGCACCCTTGAACATACTCTTTACAATCTGTTTTCATACCAGGCCAGTAAAATGACTGGCGAATCTTACTGAGTGTCTTCTCGTTTCCGAGATGACCGGCTGACTTCAGGTCGTGACAGAAACTAAGTATCTCTTTCCTTATTTCAGAGGGCACAACGAAACAGATGATACCCAGTGGGTGTTTCCCAGCGATAGTAAAGCACCCCCTAATTAAATCCCAACTAAGATCTCGAAGACCACAAAACCCTAGCAAACGGAGAACTTAATTTGAGCTCGGATTCAGTTGGACCTGTGGTCAACCAAGTGATTACCTGCAAAAGTTCCATATCCGCATGCTGCATGCCAACAAGCTCTGCAGCAGAATATGCATGACACCATGTTTTCGTACAAGTCTCACTAACTGCAACTTTCCTGACCTCTTTTTCATAAATTCCAGCAACGGGTTCCAAATGGTGAGCTGCAGGTGGGGAGACATGTGCCAAGGGAACTACATCATCAACATCCTCATTGAAGCGACCCCACTGATGTTGCATTTTTGTGCAATACTGACAGCCACCACACGGTAAGTCCTCTAGCTTTTTCCCAGCTTCGTAGCAATCCCACACTGGGTCGGGTAATGGGATTCGTGACAAGGCATCAGCATTAGAATGTAGCCGACCCTTACGATGAAGTATCTCAAAGTCGTATTGAGATAGTTCCTCCAACCAGCGGGCGAGCTGACCTTCTATGTGTTTGAACCTGGTCAACCAAACCAAGTTGTTATGGACAGTGCGCACCAGGAATTTTCTTCCCAGAAGATAATGTCGGAAATGCCTACAAAATTTAACAATAGCCAGCAACTCTTTCCTGGTAGTACAATAATTACGTTGCGCTTTGATAAGCACATGGCTGGCAAAGCAAATTGGAACTTCCTTCCCATCCTGTATTTGCGTCAATTCTGCACCAATAGTGCTATGAGAGGCGTCGGTGTCCAAGATAAATAAGCCTTCAGGTGCTGGAAAATGGAGGCAAGCTCCAGAAGACACAGCATCTCTGAGATGGTCAAATGTCAATTGATGTTTTTCCATCCATTCGTATGGACCCTTGCTGTTATTAAGATCATACAAATCTTCAGCAAGAGCTGCAAAATGTGGATAAGCTGTACGGATGTCAAAGTCTGACTCCTCGAAGGCTACTTGACGGTGTGCATAGGAGACCGTTTTCTGCCCAAAAATAGCCTTCATGTTGTCCAGAGAAGCCTTCATGTACTTTATGGCTTTGTGTAAGTCCTTTGGGGACTTCTCCATAGTGGTTTTTGCAGCCTCTTTTTCTTGACAGCCACGAAGAAATGCTTCTACAGCTATCTGGTTAATGGTTTCTCTGTTTGTCATGTAGTAGCCATCCAAGGTAAGAAATTCTACCCTTTGAGCAAACTCTTCGAGAGTCTCTGAGTCAGTTTGCCTAATAGACTGAAGCTCCCTACGGGAAGTTACCGGGGCCTCATGATTGGAGAACCTACGCCTCATTTCCTTGACCAGAGTCCGGTATTTCCGGATACCAAGACGGTTAGCATACTCAAGAGCAGTTCCTCTAAGACAGCTTGACCAATCATAACGATGGCATATACGCTCGAATTGGGCATAGAATGCTTCCCAAGAAGTCTTATCGTCACCTGAGAACAGAATCATTTTAGGAGGATTAGGACTTCTCCCTCGATGACGACGTTGTTGTTCTTCTTATTCCATTTCAGAATCAGAGTCCGAAGATGACCAGTCCCGAAAAGATCGATTCTTGGAAAACGGGTCAGATTCCTCACTAGAACTAGTGGAACGATGTCGGTGTCTGGACCTCCTAGACTCATGGTCTTTGGAAGCTGTGAAGCATCGTCGAGGTGAATGACCTCTCAAGGAATGACCACTAAGCGTACCTTGATTTAAGGTACTCAGTAGCCATCTGCCTTACTACGTCCTGAAATTTAATAAAACTATTTTCAATTTTTCTGTCTATCATTTTTTCAATTCTCTTGTCCTTCCCCTCCTCCTCAAGAGGATAGAGTACAGTCTTATCATCAGATGGAGTTTCAAAGGTTATAATACCAGTATCCAACCAGTCCTGCCACTGAGTTGCAGGAAGTCCTGTAACCTCTACGAGATGTTCCATCGTAACTTGTCCATGCTGATGTCTTATTGCCATTATTCTATTTGCCCCGCCTTCACCAATTGAATGTAATGATTTCAACTGTTCAAGATTTGCAGACTGTAAATTTATTGCCATATTTTAAATAAAGTGGAACAAACTATAGTAAATGTATTTATTTCTATATGGATAAATATAAATAGGGGAAACAATTAACTTGGGCTGTCAACCAACAAAAATGTTAGCTATCACCCAAACAGTAATGGTGTCCCTTTAAATGGTGTTCGCGCGGGAAATTGAACCAACAAAAAGTTAGCTATTCCGTGATGTGCAGGTGGGTTATATATATATATAGAGAGAGAGAGAAAATTGATATGACGAAATCGCTGTAACTATCTTTCACAACAAGCAAACATAAATTAACTTCTATAGACTATCAAAACACCGGCGATGGAGTCAAGGTGAACAATCAGTGAATCACAGTGATATGACCCACTTACGATCGCTATTATGACTCTATTATCACCCAATGTTAGAAAATATAATGTATACGCAAATACAATGATTGTAAATCACAATACTCACGATACAGTATACTCAATATATTGACTTTTACCAATCCGTGATTCGGCTTACGCCAAGTGTAGTCGTGGCCGACATCTTGTTAGCTTGGTTAGCAACCGTACCTTGTCAGATTCGTAGTAAAAGTGATTCATTCATGTAGTCACGTGATATCGTCAGCGAGCAATCACGTGACATTCACTACACTCCTCCCGATCCAAGTGTAAATATGCTAGATAAATAAACTAAAATTTAATAAAAATGATTAAAATGGAATTGAACAAGACATTTCGGGCGGAATCCCCCCTCCCGCCAGAAAAGAATCCACAGCGCCGGCGAGAAGATGTGTGAGAGAAGTGGCACAAATGATGGAATATCTACAGCTATTTACAGTTTCGCGGAGGTGCAGGGAGCTACAAACACTTGTGTGAACCCTCGAACACCCGTAATTGTATCTGATACAGCTATTCTTCTTTTTATGGTTGTCAACCGACATTTCTGACTAAATAAAACTCGTTCACTACAGCTATGTCTTCACTATCCTAAAATACTTTGGGGTAAAATCTCCTGTCTCAGAAGCCATCTAAAAAGGAATAAAATAATGGTTAAAATATAATGAAGACTGAAACCATACCACCAGCAATTATTTAGGAATAAAATCTGTGCAGTTTAAAAAAAGTATGTACATCCGTAGATTATAATAAAATATAATCATTATATTTTTGTGGAGTCTTCAGCAATTACAGGAACAAATCCATCATCATCATCATTCTGGTCAACCAGCGGCAGCGATATCCCGTCTCTGATGCCAGCTGGTGTGGGAGACCTCGAACCAGCATCAGTATTGTCCTGGGACAGGTTGCTCAAAGCTCCGAATCCCATGCGAACGAGTTCAAACAAACCAAAGCGGGTTATGAATGCTGTCTTTTTCCTGGCGGATTCATCCAATTCAATCTGATAATATCCCTAAAGCGAATCAAGACAATCCTTAATGATGGGTAATTGAAAATTATTAAGAGCTCTGTAGTCAATACAGTAGCGGCAGCTCCCATCTTTCTTCCTCACCAAAAAAACTGGTGTGGGACGGCTCCAATCCGATTTTGATGGCACAATCACACCAGCTTTAAGCAATTTCTCAACCTCCTGAAACTTTGAATGGAGGTTTCTGCTGGGTATCTATATGGTGCTTAACGGTTGAGAGACAATCAAGATCAAAATCAGCGGCAGCAAACACATCAGAATATTCGAACAGCAGGCGGGCTAAATCATTATAATAATTTCCAGGCAAGTGGACTACTGACCGTCTGTACAAGTCCTGAAGGTGATCGGGAACTCTTGGTAGAAACATAGGCTCTGAGAACATACTGCGGGACCGTATCTGAAATTCCTCGTTAACCTGGCTTATTACTTCTGCAATGGCATTGCCTAAATGAACACCATGTTTGATCAGGACACCAACATTCGAGTCATAAAGAATACTAAAATGCCCAGTGGGACCAGATACCAAAGAGGCAGAAATCAAGAAGATTGAATGTTGAACAATAGGATTGACCACATGCAAAGCCCCTAAACCAGCACCATCAAGGGTTACCTCGATTATAGTTGATGAATTTGGTGGAATGGAGTAGTTTTTGTTGACATATACCTTACGGACTTTACTAGTATTTCCAGGTGAGTATTTTAGGGTAGCAGATATGACATCATTCCCTATAGACACAGTACAATTGCGCAAGTTAACAACACATCCATACTGCTCTAAGAAATCAAGTCCAAGTATAAAAGGTTATGTGTAGGGTCATTCGGGGCAGTTAGGACTGGAACTTTGACCCCAAGCTCAGTCCTTTGAAGTTTAAAGATGGATTAGGTTTTGAGTCTGCAGATGAAGGCGATGCAGCTTCTGGATGACTTCCATACGAGTTATTTGCATCTGGAGAATTACGCCTTGGCCAAAAGCGGTTACCTTGCGGATAAGACCTCTGAGGACTGTAAGGCCTAAAACCGCGCGGCGAGGGAGAATGAGAGCGAGCATTATTTTGCTGAAGTAATGTTTGGATATTTAGAATGGCTTCCTTTATGACGGTCATATCCCCCTGCTGCGAAGAAGCTGCACGGATGTCAAAATCTGAGTCCTCGAAGGCTACTTGACGATGCGCATATGAGATAGATTTCTGTCCAAAAATAGCCTTCAAATTGGCCAGAGAAGCCTTCACATACTTTACGGCCTTGTGTAAGTCTTTTGGGGATTTCTCCATGGTGGTTTTTGCAGCTTCTTTTTCCTTACAGCCACGAAGAAATGCTTCAACAGCTATCTGGGTAATGGTCTCCCTGTTGGTCATGTAATAACCATCCAAAGTTAGCATATCTTTATTTCACCAACCCCAGAGATGCATGAGGTATGAACATGCCAAATTTCATTAACTTTCTATGTTGGCGTATCAAGTTATATCATTGCAAACTTACTAGCACCCGAATTCGAGGCGAGGTTCGTGGGATCCTACGAACGGCTTCTGACCCTATGACATCGGCATTTGAGTAGCCAATCAGAGTTGAAGTTTCTAGTGGGATACCCATAGCTCCGTGCACCGCACGCTAAGAACTTACCATAACAGACCGTTTCATTAACTAATCACTCACATCAACCTGAACGCGGGTTATATAACAAATCTTCCAGGCCCTAGTGTATAAAGATAAGTAAAATGAAATTTTGTATAAAAAAAACGAAACGAAATAGAATCTGTGTTTTAATCCGATTGATGTATGTTAATGAAAAACAAATCATCGATTTAGAAAAGGCCATGAAAGATGTAGCCCAATATTCGAGAAATTAGCATAGTCGAGAAAACTGTATTGATATTTTTAAAGAGATTATCCGAAATAAGTTAAAATAGAAGATGAAATTGTAATACTAGTAGATGCTGTGTATAATGTCGGGAGATTGAATAGTGACAGGATGGAAAAATACCAAGGGATATTATTGCTCATTTCCTAAGACGATATGACAAATATAACATTATATCAACGAGGAAGATTTAAAATTATTGAAGAACATTCAAAACCACAGACAAAACGGAAAAACATGTTGCTTTTTGTTTGAACTATATGTGTAGCCTCTATTGTGTGTCGTATCCAGGGGTTTGATTGTATAATTATTTATGTGATGCTATCCACCTGCTCTTACTATTCACTCAGCTAACCGAAGAACTCCAAATGCATTAGCCACTTATATCAACGTAGATTTATGACGTCGTGTGCCCATAGTCTCTATCAGGGAGCATTAATTTTAGTCAGGACGATAAAAACAAATGCGTTAACTTTGGCCGAACTGGGAAACACGCCCCTTTCCTGATATGGTCAGTTAGATTGGAGAAATTGTGATAGTCGAAAATGCAATGGAGAAAATCTGATAGTTGAAAATCCAAAGATGAAAAATTTACAGTGAATTTGCAAAGGCGAAAAGTAGAGAGGGGAAAAACATAACTAGATTTGTTAATTGTTGTCGAGCAATTTTTCTTTTGATACTAATGACAATTTTTATGTTAAATACCCATAATATTTTACATGTGAAAAATTTCGAAAATGGCCATTTTTACAATTTGTGCTATGATAATATTACAATTTTCATAATGATAGTTTCTCCTAATATGGCAACGATTCGGCTCTATAAGACTACAACACTACAGCAATAGTCATGAAATATAATTCATGTAATAGTGTGAATATATAGATGTTCGTCTACTTGACTGTATATACATGTGTGTTTCATAATACAAGTATCGTATGATACAAGACGGAGATAATGTCATCACGCCCCGTGGATCACGATTTACTTAAAGAGATATCATGGAAAAATATCAGTGTAACCATGAATAGTGTGAATATATAGATGTTCGTCTACACGACTGTATATACATGTGTGTTTCATAATACAAGTATCGTATGATACAAGACAGATAATGTCATCACGCCTGGTTGATTACGATTCAGTTAAAGAGACATATAATGGACAAATAATCAAATAATGACAAAAGTTCAGTTTAACCATGAATTACAAATAATATATAAAAATAATTACCCTTAGATTTATGTATTTAATTTCATATATTCTATATTAAAGAGTCACCCAGCTATAGCTACTGTATATGGTATATCAGAATTAAAACATATCAGATAAGATAATAGTACAATATGCCTGTCGTATCACAATAGCTCAGTTTGACAATAATTCATGTAATAGTGTGAATATATAGATATCAGTCTACACGACTGTATATACATGTGTGTTTTATAATACAAGTATCGTATGATACAAGACAGAGATGATGTCATCACGCCTGGTTGATCACGATTCAGTTAAAGAGACATATCATGGACAAATAATCAAAAAATGGCAGAAGTTCAGTATAACCAAGAAATACAAATAATGATTACCCTTAGATTTATGTATTTGGTTTCATACTCTATAATGTAATCTATATTAAAGAGACACCCAGCTATAGCCTATATGGGATATCAGAATTAAAACATATTGATAATACTCTATATTAAAGATGAACCCCGCTGTGTGGTATATCAGAATAAAAAACTTATCAGATAAGATAATAATAATATGCCTGTCGTATCACAATGGATGTATCGTCAACTACTTTAATAGTTCAATAAATAAAAAATAGATGATATAATTACTGTATTCATCAATAATTGGCTGGGTGATTCTTTGTTTTTCTTAAAAGATAAAACATTAGGTTTAACCTCAGTTCAGTTCTTTATTCCTTGGGCTAACTGCCCATCAGATACAGTACAATATACAGAACATACATACATGCAAATTTTTGTTATTTCTGGGAGAGTAGACAATATCATTTTTTACAAGTATTTAAGATGTCAGTTTATATCGTTAGATTTTGGAGAGATTTATTTCTCAATTCAAAAGCTATTGATAGATATTTTCCTAGGTTTGTCAATTCCTTAATATTATGTAGTCAGAAGTTGAATAAATTTATATACACTTGGATTAATTCTATAATATGGCTTAATATAATTGAAACGAATATCTTTATATTTTTTACATATTAATACAAAATCGTACTCATCTTCAACATCATCATTATCGCAAAATTTACAAAACCTTTTATTTTTAGCAACACTGTTGTATCTACCGGTTCCTATAAATAAGTTATGGGCAGATAAATGGATTTTTGAAATACAATTAGCATATTTATATGGAATGGATTTGGACAAATAATATTGTAAGTTAAAATTTGAAATGTAATGCTGATAAAAGAGACCTTTTGATGAATTACAAATATGTTCTATACATAATTGTTTAAAAATATCTAAAATTCTATGCTTAATGGTTTTGAAATATGATGAGTTACAGAATTCTCTATTTTCCCAAATATAGCCTAAACCTATTTGAAATAATTCATTCCTTATATTTGTAATCCATTGACTTTTATTAGATACCTGGTCCTGTAAACAATTTAGTAGTTTTGTCCAATATTTAAAAATTCTGCTTATAAAACCATTTTTCATTTTCTGCAAATTTCCCCCCATTTCTAAAAACAACAATTTTAGTTTTTTTCGTATTTACAGTGAGGTTCCATTTACAAGTATATTTACATAATGAGTCAAGAAACTGTTGTAAACCCTCGGGGGTTTCCGAGAACGAGAACACCGCCTTGTCGTCCGCGTACATTAAAAGAAAAAGGTTCATGGTATCTAATGGAATGGATGGACAATTTTCAGAGTACAAATGGTTTTCAATATCATTAATGTAAAATGAAAATAATATGGGACTTAAAATTGCGCCTTGAAATAGACCTGAATTACAATTAAAAAAGTTCGACAAATCACATGTAGTTTAACACAACATTTTACCTGGTCATATAGAGAACGTATCAATTTTAAAATGTTTCCATTTATGCCTTCCTGAATTAGTTTATACCATAGATTTACTCGTGTGATTAAGTCAAAGGCTTTTGAATAGTCAACAAAACAGCAATAAAGACGTTTTTTATGTTTTAAAGTTCGGTTGATCAACGTATTTAGAATAAAAATAGCATCTGTAGTTGATAAACCTTTTCTGAAACCAAACTGGGAATGAATAATACTACAATGTGATTTGTCATATTCTAATAATCTATTGTTTAATATGCCAGTGAATAATTTGCTGAAGCAGCTAACAAGGGTAATTCCTCTATAATTGTCAGGGTTACTGGAATTGCCCTTTTTGAAAACAGGCACTATTACAGTTCTTACTTTTGCATCAAATTTCATTCTAGAAACAGGATAACTGTCTGGTCCACCAGAGGCTGTGTAATAGGGTGTTTCACTTTTCACTTTTTTTTGGAATTTCTAAGGTTTCTACCCGTCACCGAAGTCCACTCGGGGTCAAACTTACACCGTAATATTTTCAGAATTTTCTTGCCAAAAATGGCTGCCGGCGGCCATTTTTTCCAAAATTGCGACTATTTTCTGGATTTTCGGACATTTTGAGCTTGACAGATCACTTAGAAAGGTCAGGTATGGCTTGTAATGTATCTATTGTATGCTTTTCAGGTATGGTGGAAATCCAAGATGCCGCCCCAAATCATCTATTTTCGTGACATGGAAAAGCATTTTCAAAGACTATGTCGTATCTTCGCCCCATGTTCCCTGTCAAAGGATAAAGTGACAATAGATCTTGAATCTGGTTAAAAACTAAAATAACATCATTTCTATGATAAATTTGTGTTGATTTGTTCAGTGAGGGCAGAATCCCTCTTCATACGTATATCAATCCAGGCTGTCTTGAAAACTCAACAGTCAAAGTAAAACTAACTCAGTTATATTTATAGCATAGGTTTAACCA